>NW_027365325.1:0-123089 GCF_046119375.1 Phyllobates terribilis | reverse complement strand
ATTCTGAAATTTTTTGCTTTTTCCTGCTCCTCTTAGCATGATAAACAAGATTCAAAGAGAGTGAGATGCCAGCTCCTTTCATTCAGTCAGTAGCTTCAATCATTTCTGGACGTTTTTCAATGGCAAAAATCAATGAATATTGTAAATGCACAAACAGTAATTTCTCCGCATTGCAAGGTGCAATTCTGAAATTTTTTGCTTTTTCCTGCTCCTCTTAGCATGATAAAGAAGATTCAAAGAGAGTGAGATGCCAGCTCCTTTCATTCAGTCAGTAGCTTCAAACATTTCTGGTATATGAATAACATGATGTTTTTCAATGGCAAAAATCAATGAATATTGTAAATGCACAAACAGTAATTTCTCCGCATTGCAAGGTGCAAGTCTGAAATTTTTTGCTTTTTCCTGCTCCTCTTAGCATGATAAAGAAGATTCAAAGAGAGTGAGATGCCAGCTACTTTCATTCAGTCAGTAGCTTCAATCATTTCTGGACGTTTTTCAATGGTAAAAATCAATGAATATTGTAAATGCACAAACAGTAATTTCTCCACATTGCAAGGTGCAATTCTGAAATTTTTTGCTTTTTCCTGCTCCTCTTAGCATGATAAAGAAGATTCAAAGAGAGTGAGATGCCAGCTCCTTTCATTCAGTCAGTAGCTTCAAACATTTCTGGTATATGAATAACATGATGTTTTTCAATGGCAAAAATCAATGAATATTGTAAATGCACAAACAGTAATTTCTCTGCATTGCAAGGTGCAATTCTGAAATTTTTTGCTTTTTCCTGCTCCTCTTAGCATGATAAAGAAGATTCAAAGAGAGTGAGATGCCAGCTACTTTCATTCAGTCAGTAGCTTCAATCATTTCTGGACGTTTTTCAATGGTAAAAATCAATGAATATTGTAAATGCACAAACAGTAATTTCTCCACATTGCAAGGTGCAATTCTGAAATTTTTTGCTTTTTCCTGCTCCTCTTAGCATGATAAAGAAGATTCAAAGAGAGTGAGATGCCAGCTCCTTTCATTCAGTCAGTAGCTTCAAACATTTCTGGTATATGAATAACATGATGTTTTTCAATGGCAAAAATCAATGAATATTGTAAATGCACAAACAGTAATTTCTCCGCATTGCAAGGTGCAATTCTGAAATTTTTTGCTTTTTCCTGCTCCTCTTAGCATGATAAAGAAGATTCAAAGAGAGTGAGATGCCAGCTCCTTTCATTCAGTCAGTAGCTTCAAACATTTCTGGTATATGAATAACATGATGTTTTTCAATGGCAAAAATCAATGAATATTGTAAATGCACAAACAGTAATTTCTCCGCATTGCAAGGTGCAATTCTGAAATTTTTTGCTTTTTCCTGCTCCTCTTAGCATGATAAAGAATATTCAAAGAGAGTGAGATGCCAGCTCCTTTCATTCAGTCAGTAGCTTCAATCATTTCTGGATGTTTTTCAATGGCAAAAATCAATGAATATTGTAAATGCACAAACTGTAATTTCTCCGCATTGCAAGGTGCAATTCTGAAATTTTTGCTTTTTCCTGCTCCTCTTAGCATGATAAAGAAGATTCAAAGAGAGTGAGATGCCAGCTCCTTTCATTCAGTCAGTAGCTTCAATCATTTCTGGACGTTTTTCAATGGCAAAAATCAATGAATATTGTAAATGCACAAACAGTAATTTCTCCGCATTGCAAGGTGCAATTCTGAAATTTTTTGCTTTTTCCTGCTCCTCTTAGCATGATAAAGAAGATTCAAAGAGAGTGAGATGCCAGCTCCTTTCATTCAGTCAGTACCTTCAATCATTTCTGGATGTTTTTCAATGGCAAAAATCAATGAATATTGTAAATGCACAAACAGTAATTTCTCCGCATTGCAAGGTGCAATTCTGAAATTTTTTGCTTTTTCCTGCTCCTCTTAGCATGATAAAGAAGATTCAAAGAGAGTGAGATGCCAGCTCCTTTCATTCAGTCAGTAGCTTCAATCATTTCTGGACGTTTTTCAATGGCAAAAATCAATGAATATTGTAAATGCACAAACAGTAATTTCTCCGCATTGCAAGGTGCAATTCTGAAATTTTTTGCTTTTTCCTGCTCCTCTTAGCATGATAAACAAGATTCAAAGAGAGTGAGATGCCAGCTCCTTTCATTCAGTCAGTAGCTTCAATCATTTCTGGACGTTTTTCAATGGCAAAAATCAATGAATATTGTAAATGCACAAACAGTAATTTCTCCGCATTGCAAGGTGCAATTCTGAAATTTTTTGCTTTTTCCTGCTCCTCTTAGCATGATAAAGAAGATTCAAAGAGAGTGAGATGCCAGCTCCTTTCATTCAGTCAGTAGCTTCAATCATTTCTGGTATATGAATAACATGATGTTTTTCAATGGCAAAAATCAATGAATATTGTAAATGCACAAACAGTAATTTCTCCGCATTGCAAGGTGCAATTCTGAAATTTTTTGCTTTTTCCTGCTCCTCTTAGCATGATAAAGAAGATTCAAAGAGAGTGAGATGCCAGCTCCTTTCATTCAGTCAGTAGCTTCAATCATTTCTGGACGTTTTTCAATGGCAAAAATCAATGAATATTGTAAATGCACAAACAGTAATTTCTCCGCATTGCAAGGTGCAATTCTGAAATTTTTTGCTTTTTCCTGCTCCTCTTAGCATGATAAACAAGATTCAAAGAGAGTGAGATGCCAGCTCCTTTCATTCAGTCAGTAGCTTCAATCATTTCTGGACGTTTTTCAATGGCAAAAATCAATGAATATTGTAAATGCACAAACAGTAATTTCTCCGCATTGCAAGGTGCAATTCTGAAATTTTTTGCTTTTTCCTGCTCCTCTTAGCATGATAAAGAAGATTCAAAGAGAGTGAGATGCCAGCTCCTTTCATTCAGTCAGTAGCTTCAAACATTTCTGGTATATGAATAACATGATGTTTTTCAATGGCAAAAATCAATGAATATTGTAAATGCACAAACAGTAATTTCTCCGCATTGCAAGGTGCAAGTCTGAAATTTTTTGCTTTTTCCTGCTCCTCTTAGCATGATAAAGAAGATTCAAAGAGAGTGAGATGCCAGCTACTTTCATTCAGTCAGTAGCTTCAATCATTTCTGGACGTTTTTCAATGGTAAAAATCAATGAATATTGTAAATGCACAAACAGTAATTTCTCCACATTGCAAGGTGCAATTCTGAAATTTTTTGCTTTTTCCTGCTCCTCTTAGCATGATAAAGAAGATTCAAAGAGAGTGAGATGCCAGCTCCTTTCATTCAGTCAGTAGCTTCAAACATTTCTGGTATATGAATAACATGATGTTTTTCAATGGCAAAAATCAATGAATATTGTAAATGCACAAACAGTAATTTCTCTGCATTGCAAGGTGCAATTCTGAAATTTTTTGCTTTTTCCTGCTCCTCTTAGCATGATAAAGAAGATTCAAAGAGAGTGAGATGCCAGCTACTTTCATTCAGTCAGTAGCTTCAATCATTTCTGGACGTTTTTCAATGGTAAAAATCAATGAATATTGTAAATGCACAAACAGTAATTTCTCCACATTGCAAGGTGCAATTCTGAAATTTTTTGCTTTTTCCTGCTCCTCTTAGCATGATAAAGAAGATTCAAAGAGAGTGAGATGCCAGCTCCTTTCATTCAGTCAGTAGCTTCAAACATTTCTGGTATATGAATAACATGATGTTTTTCAATGGCAAAAATCAATGAATATTGTAAATGCACAAACAGTAATTTCTCCGCATTGCAAGGTGCAATTCTGAAATTTTTTGCTTTTCCTGCTCCTCTTAGCATGATAAAGAAGATTCAAAGAGAGTGAGATGCCAGCTCCTTTCATTCAGTCAGTAGCTTCAAACATTTCTGGTATATGAATAACATGATGTTTTTCAATGGCAAAAATCAATGAATATTGTAAATGCACAAACAGTAATTTCTCCGCATTGCAAGGTGCAATTCTGAAATTTTTTGCTTTTTCCTGCTCCTCTTAGCATGATAAAGAATATTCAAAGAGAGTGAGATGCCAGCTCCTTTCATTCAGTCAGTAGCTTCAATCATTTCTGGATGTTTTTCAATGGCAAAAATCAATGAATATTGTAAATGCACAAACTGTAATTTCTCCGCATTGCAAGGTGCAATTCTGAAATTTTTGGCTTTTTTCCTGCTCCTCTTAGCATGATAAAGAAGATTCAAAGAGAGTGAGATGCCAGCTCCTTTCATTCAGTCAGTAGCTTCAATCATTTCTGGACGTTTTTCAATGGCAAAAATCAATGAATATTGTAAATGCACAAACAGTAATTTCTCCGCATTGCAAGGTGCAATTCTGAAATTTTTGCTTTTTCCTGCTCCTCTTAGCATGATAAAGAAGATTCAAAGAGAGTGAGATGCCAGCTCCTTTCATTCAGTCAGTACCTTCAATCATTTCTGGATGTTTTTCAATGGCAAAAATCAATGAATATTGTAAATGCACAAACAGTAATTTCTCCGCATTGCAAGGTGCAATTCTGAAATTTTTTGCTTTTTCCTGCTCCTCTTAGCATGATAAAGAAGATTCAAAGAGAGTGAGATGCCAGCTCCTTTCATTCAGTCAGTAGCTTCAATCATTTCTGGACGTTTTTCAATGGCAAAAATCAATGAATATTGTAAATGCACAAACAGTAATTTCTCCGCATTGCAAGGTGCAATTCTGAAATTTTTTGCTTTTTCCTGCTCCTCTTAGCATGATAAACAAGATTCAAAGAGAGTGAGATGCCAGCTCCTTTCATTCAGTCAGTAGCTTCAATCATTTCTGGACGTTTTTCAATGGCAAAAATCAATGAATATTGTAAATGCACAAACAGTAATTTCTCCGCATTGCAAGGTGCAATTCTGAAATTTTTTGCTTTTTCCTGCTCCTCTTAGCATGATAAAGAAGATTCAAAGAGAGTGAGATGCCAGCTCCTTTCATTCAGTCAGTAGCTTCAAACATTTCTGGTATATGAATAACATGATGTTTTTCAATGGCAAAAATCAATGAATATTGTAAATGCACAAACAGTAATTTCTCCGCATTGCAAGGTGCAAGTCTGAAATTTTTTGCTTTTTCCTGCTCCTCTTAGCATGATAAAGAAGATTCAAAGAGAGTGAGATGCCAGCTACTTTCATTCAGTCAGTAGCTTCAATCATTTCTGGACGTTTTTTCAATGGTAAAAATCAATGAATATTGTAAATGCACAAACAGTAATTTCTCCACATTGCAAGGTGCAATTCTGAAATTTTTTGCTTTTTCCTGCTCCTCTTAGCATGATAAAGAAGATTCAAAGAGAGTGAGATGCCAGCTCCTTTCATTCAGTCAGTAGCTTCAAACATTTCTGGTATATGAATAACATGATGTTTTTCAATGGCAAAAATCAATGAATATTGTAAATGCACAAACAGTAATTTCTCTGCATTGCAAGGTGCAATTCTGAAATTTTTTGCTTTTTCCTGCTCCTCTTAGCATGATAAAGAAGATTCAAAGAGAGTGAGATGCCAGCTACTTTCATTCAGTCAGTAGCTTCAATCATTTCTGGACGTTTTTCAATGGTAAAAATCAATGAATATTGTAAATGCACAAACAGTAATTTCTCCACATTGCAAGGTGCAATTCTGAAATTTTTTGCTTTTTCCTGCTCCTCTTAGCATGATAAAGAAGATTCAAAGAGAGTGAGATGCCAGCTCCTTTCATTCAGTCAGTAGCTTCAAACATTTCTGGTATATGAATAACATGATGTTTTTCAATGGCAAAAATCAATGAATATTGTAAATGCACAAACAGTAATTTCTCCGCATTGCAAGGTGCAATTCTGAAATTTTTTGCTTTTTCCTGCTCCTCTTAGCATGATAAAGAAGATTCAAAGAGAGTGAGATGCCAGCTCCTTTCATTCAGTCAGTAGCTTCAAACATTTCTGGTATATGAATAACATGATGTTTTCAATGGCAAAAATCAATGAATATTGTAAATGCACAAACAGTAATTTCTCCGCATTGCAAGGTGCAATTCTGAAATTTTTTGCTTTTTCCTGCTCCTCTTAGCATGATAAAGAATATTCAAAGAGAGTGAGATGCCAGCTCCTTTCATTCAGTCAGTAGCTTCAATCATTTCTGGATGTTTTTCAATGGCAAAAATCAATGAATATTGTAAATGCACAAACTGTAATTTCTCCGCATTGCAAGGTGCAATTCTGAAATTTTTGGCTTTTTCCTGCTCCTCTTAGCATGATAAAGAAGATTCAAAGAGAGTGAGATGCCAGCTCCTTTCATTCAGTCAGTAGCTTCAATCATTTCTGGACGTTTTTCAATGGCAAAAATCAATGAATATTGTAAATGCACAAACAGTAATTTCTCCGCATTGCAAGGTGCAATTCTGAAATTTTTTGCTTTTTCCTGCTCCTCTTAGCATGATAAACAAGATTCAAAGAGAGTGAGATGCCAGCTCCTTTCATTCAGTCAGTAGCTTCAATCATTTCTGGACGTTTTTCAATGGCAAAAATCAATGAATATTGTAAATGCACAAACAGTAATTTCTCCGCATTGCAAGGTGCAATTCTGAAATTTTTTGCTTTTTCCTGCTCCTCTTAGCATGATAAAGAAGATTCAAAGAGAGTGAGATGCCAGCTCCTTTCATTCAGTCAGTAGCTTCAATCATTTCTGGTATATGAATAACATGATGTTTTTCAATGGCAAAAATCAATGAATATTGTAAATGCACAAACAGTAATTTCTCCGCATTGCAAGGTGCAATTCTGAAATTTTTTGCTTTTTCCTGCTCCTCTTAGCATGATAAAGAAGATTCAAAGAGAGTGAGATGCCAGCTCCTTTCATTCAGTCAGTACCTTCAATCATTTCTGGATGTTTTTCAATGGCAAAAATCAATGAATATTGTAAATGCACAAACAGTAATTTCTCCGCATTGCAAGGTGCAATTCTGAAATTTTTTGCTTTTTCCTGCTCCTCTTAGCATGATAAAGAAGATTCAAAGAGAGTGAGATGCCAGCTCCTTTCATTCAGTCAGTAGCTTCAATCATTTCTGGACGTTTTTCAATGGCAAAAATCAATGAATATTGTAAATGCACAAACAGTAATTTCTCCGCATTGCAAGGTGCAATTCTGAAATTTTTTGCTTTTTCCTGCTCCTCTTAGCATGATAAACAAGATTCAAAGAGAGTGAGATGCCAGCTCCTTTCATTCAGTCAGTAGCTTCAATCATTTCTGGACGTTTTTCAATGGCAAAAATCAATGAATATTGTAAATGCACAAACAGTAATTTCTCCGCATTGCAAGGTGCAATTCTGAAATTTTTTGCTTTTTCCTGCTCCTCTTAGCATGATAAAGAAGATTCAAAGAGAGTGAGATGCCAGCTCCTTTCATTCAGTCAGTAGCTTCAATCATTTCTGGTATATGAATAACATGATGTTTTTCAATGGCAAAAATCAATGAATATTGTAAATGCACAAACAGTAATTTCTCCGCATTGCAAGGTGCAATTCTGAAATTTTTTGCTTTTTCCTGCTCCTCTTAGCATGATAAAGAAGATTCAAAGAGAGTGAGATGCCAGCTCCTTTCATTCAGTCAGTAGCTTCAATCATTTCTGGACGTTTTTCAATGGCAAAAATCAATGAATATTGTAAATGCACAAACAGTAATTTCTCCGCATTGCAAGGTGCAATTCTGAAATTTTTTGCTTTTTCCTGCTCCTCTTAGCATGATAAACAAGATTCAAAGAGAGTGAGATGCCAGCTCCTTTCATTCAGTCAGTAGCTTCAATCATTTCTGGACGTTTTTCAATGGCAAAAATCAATGAATATTGTAAATGCACAAACAGTAATTTCTCCGCATTGCAAGGTGCAAGTCTGAAATTTTTTGCTTTTTCCTGCTCCTCTTAGCATGATAAAGAAGATTCAAAGAGAGTGAGATGCCAGCTACTTTCATTCAGTCAGTAGCTTCAATCATTTCTGGACGTTTTTCAATGGTAAAAATCAATGAATATTGTAAATGCACAAACAGTAATTTCTCCACATTGCAAGGTGCAATTCTGAAATTTTTTGCTTTTTCCTGCTCCTCTTAGCATGATAAAGAAGATTCAAAGAGAGTGAGATGCCAGCTCCTTTCATTCAGTCAGTAGCTTCAAACATTTCTGGTATATGAATAACATGATGTTTTTCAATGGCAAAAATCAATGAATATTGTAAATGCACAAACAGTAATTTCTCTGCATTGCAAGGTGCAATTCTGAAATTTTTTGCTTTTTCCTGCTCCTCTTAGCATGATAAAGAAGATTCAAAGAGAGTGAGATGCCAGCTACTTTCATTCAGTCAGTAGCTTCAATCATTTCTGGACGTTTTTCAATGGTAAAAATCAATGAATATTGTAAATGCACAAACAGTAATTTCTCCACATTGCAAGGTGCAATTCTGAAATTTTTTGCTTTTTCCTGCTCCTCTTAGCATGATAAAGAAGATTCAAAGAGAGTGAGATGCCAGCTCCTTTCATTCAGTCAGTAGCTTCAAACATTTCTGGTATATGAATAACATGATGTTTTTCAATGGCAAAAATCAATGAATATTGTAAATGCACAAACAGTAATTTCTCCGCATTGCAAGGTGCAATTCTGAAATTTTTTGCTTTTTCCTGCTCCTCTTAGCATGATAAAGAAGATTCAAAGAGAGTGAGATGCCAGCTCCTTTCATTCAGTCAGTAGCTTCAAACATTTCTGGTATATGAATAACATGATGTTTTTCAATGGCAAAAATCAATGAATATTGTAAATGCACAAACAGTAATTTCTCCGCATTGCAAGGTGCAATTCTGAAATTTTTTGCTTTTTCCTGCTCCTCTTAGCATGATAAAGAATATTCAAAGAGAGTGAGATGCCAGCTCCTTTCATTCAGTCAGTAGCTTCAATCATTTCTGGATGTTTTTCAATGGCAAAAATCAATGAATATTGTAAATGCACAAACTGTAATTTCTCCGCATTGCAAGGTGCAATTCTGAAATTTTTGGCTTTTTCCTGCTCCTCTTAGCATGATAAAGAAGATTCAAAGAGAGTGAGATGCCAGCTCCTTTCATTCAGTCAGTAGCTTCAATCATTTCTGGACGTTTTTCAATGGCAAAAATCAATGAATATTGTAAATGCACAAACAGTAATTTCTCCGCATTGCAAGGTGCAATTCTGAAATTTTTTGCTTTTTCCTGCTCCTCTTAGCATGATAAAGAAGATTCAAAGAGAGTGAGATGCCAGCTCCTTTCATTCAGTCAGTACCTTCAATCATTTCTGGATGTTTTTCAATGGCAAAAATCAATGAATATTGTAAATGCACAAACAGTAATTTCTCCGCATTGCAAGGTGCAATTCTGAAATTTTTTGCTTTTTCCTGCTCCTCTTAGCATGATAAAGAAGATTCAAAGAGAGTGAGATGCCAGCTCCTTTCATTCAGTCAGTAGCTTCAATCATTTCTGGACGTTTTTCAATGGCAAAAATCAATGAATATTGTAAATGCACAAACAGTAATTTCTCCGCATTGCAAGGTGCAATTCTGAAATTTTTTGCTTTTTCCTGCTCCTCTTAGCATGATAAACAAGATTCAAAGAGAGTGAGATGCCAGCTCCTTTCATTCAGTCAGTAGCTTCAATCATTTCTGGACGTTTTTCAATGGCAAAAATCAATGAATATTGTAAATGCACAAACAGTAATTTCTCCGCATTGCAAGGTGCAATTCTGAAATTTTTTGCTTTTTCCTGCTCCTCTTAGCATGATAAAGAAGATTCAAAGAGAGTGAGATGCCAGCTCCTTTCATTCAGTCAGTAGCTTCAAACATTTCTGGTATATGAATAACATGATGTTTTTCAATGGCAAAAATCAATGAATATTGTAAATGCACAAACAGTAATTTCTCCGCATTGCAAGGTGCAAGTCTGAAATTTTTTGCTTTTTCCTGCTCCTCTTAGCATGATAAAGAAGATTCAAAGAGAGTGAGATGCCAGCTACTTTCATTCAGTCAGTAGCTTCAATCATTTCTGGACGTTTTTCAATGGTAAAAATCAATGAATATTGTAAATGCACAAACAGTAATTTCTCCACATTGCAAGGTGCAATTCTGAAATTTTTTGCTTTTTCCTGCTCCTCTTAGCATGATAAAGAAGATTCAAAGAGAGTGAGATGCCAGCTCCTTTCATTCAGTCAGTAGCTTCAAACATTTCTGGTATATGAATAACATGATGTTTTTCAATGGCAAAAATCAATGAATATTGTAAATGCACAAACAGTAATTTCTCTGCATTGCAAGGTGCAATTCTGAAATTTTTTGCTTTTTCCTGCTCCTCTTAGCATGATAAAGAAGATTCAAAGAGAGTGAGATGCCAGCTACTTTCATTCAGTCAGTAGCTTCAATCATTTCTGGACGTTTTTCAATGGTAAAAATCAATGAATATTGTAAATGCACAAACAGTAATTTCTCCACATTGCAAGGTGCAATTCTGAAATTTTTTGCTTTTTCCTGCTCCTCTTAGCATGATAAAGAAGATTCAAAGAGAGTGAGATGCCAGCTCCTTTCATTCAGTCAGTAGCTTCAAACATTTCTGGTATATGAATAACATGATGTTTTTCAATGGCAAAAATCAATGAATATTGTAAATGCACAAACAGTAATTTCTCCGCATTGCAAGGTGCAATTCTGAAATTTTTTGCTTTTTCCTGCTCCTCTTAGCATGATAAAGAAGATTCAAAGAGAGTGAGATGCCAGCTCCTTTCATTCAGTCAGTAGCTTCAAACATTTCTGGTATATGAATAACATGATGTTTTTCAATGGCAAAAATCAATGAATATTGTAAATGCACAAACAGTAATTTCTCCGCATTGCAAGGTGCAATTCTGAAATTTTTTGCTTTTTCCTGCTCCTCTTAGCATGATAAAGAATATTCAAAGAGAGTGAGATGCCAGCTCCTTTCATTCAGTCAGTAGCTTCAATCATTTCTGGATGTTTTTCAATGGCAAAAATCAATGAATATTGTAAATGCACAAACTGTAATTTCTCCGCATTGCAAGGTGCAATTCTGAAATTTTTGGCTTTTTCCTGCTCCTCTTAGCATGATAAAGAAGATTCAAAGAGAGTGAGATGCCAGCTCCTTTCATTCAGTCAGTAGCTTCAATCATTTCTGGACGTTTTTCAATGGCAAAAATCAATGAATATTGTAAATGCACAAACAGTAATTTCTCCGCATTGCAAGGTGCAATTCTGAAATTTTTTGCTTTTTCCTGCTCCTCTTAGCATGATAAAGAAGATTCAAAGAGAGTGAGATGCCAGCTCCTTTCATTCAGTCAGTACCTTCAATCATTTCTGGATGTTTTTCAATGGCAAAAATCAATGAATATTGTAAATGCACAAACAGTAATTTCTCCGCATTGCAAGGTGCAATTCTGAAATTTTTTGCTTTTTCCTGCTCCTCTTAGCATGATAAAGAAGATTCAAAGAGAGTGAGATGCCAGCTCCTTTCATTCAGTCAGTAGCTTCAATCATTTCTGGACGTTTTTCAATGGCAAAAATCAATGAATATTGTAAATGCACAAACAGTAATTTCTCCGCATTGCAAGGTGCAATTCTGAAATTTTTTGCTTTTTCCTGCTCCTCTTAGCATGATAAACAAGATTCAAAGAGAGTGAGATGCCAGCTCCTTTCATTCAGTCAGTAGCTTCAATCATTTCTGGACGTTTTTCAATGGCAAAAATCAATGAATATTGTAAATGCACAAACAGTAATTTCTCCGCATTGCAAGGTGCAATTCTGAAATTTTTTGCTTTTTCCTGCTCCTCTTAGCATGATAAAGAAGATTCAAAGAGAGTGAGATGCCAGCTCCTTTCATTCAGTCAGTAGCTTCAAACATTTCTGGTATATGAATAACATGATGTTTTTCAATGGCAAAAATCAATGAATATTGTAAATGCACAAACAGTAATTTCTCCGCATTGCAAGGTGCAAGTCTGAAATTTTTTGCTTTTTCCTGCTCCTCTTAGCATGATAAAGAAGATTCAAAGAGAGTGAGATGCCAGCTACTTTCATTCAGTCAGTAGCTTCAATCATTTCTGGACGTTTTTCAATGGTAAAAATCAATGAATATTGTAAATGCACAAACAGTAATTTCTCCACATTGCAAGGTGCAATTCTGAAATTTTTTGCTTTTTCCTGCTCCTCTTAGCATGATAAAGAAGATTCAAAGAGAGTGAGATGCCAGCTCCTTTCATTCAGTCAGTAGCTTCAAACATTTCTGGTATATGAATAACATGATGTTTTTCAATGGCAAAAATCAATGAATATTGTAAATGCACAAACAGTAATTTCTCTGCATTGCAAGGTGCAATTCTGAAATTTTTTGCTTTTTCCTGCTCCTCTTAGCATGATAAAGAAGATTCAAAGAGAGTGAGATGCCAGCTACTTTCATTCAGTCAGTAGCTTCAATCATTTCTGGACGTTTTTCAATGGTAAAAATCAATGAATATTGTAAATGCACAAACAGTAATTTCTCCACATTGCAAGGTGCAATTCTGAAATTTTTTGCTTTTTCCTGCTCCTCTTAGCATGATAAAGAAGATTCAAAGAGAGTGAGATGCCAGCTCCTTTCATTCAGTCAGTAGCTTCAAACATTTCTGGTATATGAATAACATGATGTTTTTCAATGGCAAAAATCAATGAATATTGTAAATGCACAAACAGTAATTTCTCCGCATTGCAAGGTGCAATTCTGAAATTTTTTGCTTTTTCCTGCTCCTCTTAGCATGATAAAGAAGATTCAAAGAGAGTGAGATGCCAGCTCCTTTCATTCAGTCAGTAGCTTCAAACATTTCTGGTATATGAATAACATGATGTTTTTCAATGGCAAAAATCAATGAATATTGTAAATGCACAAACAGTAATTTCTCCGCATTGCAAGGTGCAATTCTGAAATTTTTTGCTTTTTCCTGCTCCTCTTAGCATGATAAAGAATATTCAAAGAGAGTGAGATGCCAGCTCCTTTCATTCAGTCAGTAGCTTCAATCATTTCTGGATGTTTTTCAATGGCAAAAATCAATGAATATTGTAAATGCACAAACTGTAATTTCTCCGCATTGCAAGGTGCAATTCTGAAATTTTTGGCTTTTTCCTGCTCCTCTTAGCATGATAAAGAAGATTCAAAGAGAGTGAGATGCCAGCTCCTTTCATTCAGTCAGTAGCTTCAATCATTTCTGGACGTTTTTCAATGGCAAAAATCAATGAATATTGTAAATGCACAAACAGTAATTTCTCCGCATTGCAAGGTGCAATTCTGAAATTTTTTGCTTTTTCCTGCTCCTCTTAGCATGATAAAGAAGATTCAAAGAGAGTGAGATGCCAGCTCCTTTCATTCAGTCAGTACCTTCAATCATTTCTGGATGTTTTTCAATGGCAAAAATCAATGAATATTGTAAATGCACAAACAGTAATTTCTCCGCATTGCAAGGTGCAATTCTGAAATTTTTTGCTTTTTCCCGCTCCTCTTAGCATGATAAAGAAGATTCAAAGAGAGTGAGGTGCCAGCTCCTTTCATTCAGTCAGTAGCTTCAAACATTTCTGGTATATGAATAACATGTTTTTCAATGGCAAAAATCATTGAATATTGTAAATGCACAAACAGTAATTTCTCCGCATTGCAAGGTGCAATTCTGAAATTTTTTGATTTTTCCTGCTCCTCTTAGCATGATAAAGAAGATTCAAAGAGAGTGAGATGCCAGCTCCTTTCATTCAGTCAGTAGCTTCAATCATTTCTGGACGTTTTTCAATGGCAAAAATCAATGAGTATTGTAAATGCACAAACAGTAATTTCTCCGCATTGCAAGGTGCAATTCTGAAATTTTTTGCTTTTTCCTGCTCCTCTTAGCATGATAAAGAAGATTCAAAGAGAGTGAGATGCCAGCTCCTTTCATTCAGTCAGTAGCTTCAATCATTTCTGGACGTTTTTCAATGGCAAAAATCAATGAATATTGTAAATGCACAAACAGTAATTTCTCCGCATTGCAAGGTGCAATTCTGAAATTTTTTGCTTTTTCCTGCTCCTCTTAGCATGATAAAGAAGATTCAAAGAGAGTGAGATGCCAGCTCCTTTCATTCAGTCAGTAGCTTCAAACATTTCTGGTATATGAATAACATGATGTTTTTCAATGGCAAAAATCAATGAATTTTGTAAATGCACAAACAGTAATTTCTCCGCATTGCAAGGTGCAATTCTGAAATTTTTTGCTTTTTCCTGCTCCTCTTAGCATGATAAAGAAGATTCAAAGAGAGTGAGATGCCAGTTCCTTTCATTCAGTCAGTAGCTTCAATCATTTCTGGACGTTTTTCAATGGCAAAAATCAATGAATATTGTAAATGCACAAACAGTAATTTCTCCGCATTGCAAGGTGCAATTCTGAAATTTTTTGCTTTTTCCTGCTCCTCTTAGCATGATAAAGAAGATTCAAAGAGAGTGAGATGCCAGCTCCTTTCATTCAGTCAGTAGCTTCAATCATTTCTGGTATATGAATAACATGATGTTTTTCAATGGCAAAAATCAATGAATATTGTAAATGCACAAACAGTAATTTCTCCGCATTGCAAGGTGCAATTCTGAAATTTTTTGCTTTTTCCTGCTCCTCTTAGCATGATAAAGAAGATTCAAAGAGAGTGAGATGCCAGCTCCTTTCATTCAGTCAGTAGCTTCAATCATTTCTGGACGTTTTTCAATGGCAAAAATCAATGAATATTGTAAATGCACAAACAGTAATTTCTCCGCATTGCAAGGTGCAATTCTGAAATTTTTTGCTTTTTCCTGCTCCTCTTAGCATGATAAACAAGATTCAAAGAGAGTGAGATGCCAGCTCCTTTCATTCAGTCAGTAGCTTCAATCATTTCTGGACGTTTTTCAATGGCAAAAATCAATGAATATTGTAAATGCACAAACAGTAATTTCTCCGCATTGCAAGGTGCAATTCTGAAATTTTTTGCTTTTTCCTGCTCCTCTTAGCATGATAAAGAAGATTCAAAGAGAGTGA
This sequence comes from Phyllobates terribilis, assembly GCF_046119375.1. Taxonomy (NCBI): domain Eukaryota; kingdom Metazoa; phylum Chordata; class Amphibia; order Anura; family Dendrobatidae; genus Phyllobates; species Phyllobates terribilis. Next base: position 108,035 of record NW_027365325.1, on the reverse strand, counting down.
GATGCCAGCTCCTTTCATTCAGTCAGTAGCTTCAAACATTTCTGGTATATGAATAACATGATGTTTTTCAATGGCAAAAATCAATGAATATTGTAAATGCACAAACAGTAATTTCTCCGCATTGCAAGGTGCAAGTCTGAAATTTTTTGCTTTTTCCTGCTCCTCTTAGCATGATAAAGAAGATTCAAAGAGAGTGAGATGCCAGCTACTTTCATTCAGTCAGTAGCTTCAATCATTTCTGGACGTTTTTCAATGGTAAAAATCAATGAATATTGTAAATGCACAAACAGTAATTTCTCCACATTGCAAGGTGCAATTCTGAAATTTTTTGCTTTTTCCTGCTCCTCTTAGCATGATAAAGAAGATTCAAAGAGAGTGAGATGCCAGCTCCTTTCATTCAGTCAGTAGCTTCAAACATTTCTGGTATATGAATAACATGATGTTTTTCAATGGCAAAAATCAATGAATATTGTAAATGCACAAACAGTAATTTCTCCGCATTGCAAGGTGCAATTCTGAAATTTTTTGCTTTTTCCTGCTCCTCTTAGCATGATAAAGAAGATTCAAAGAGAGTGAGATGCCAGCTCCTTTCATTCAGTCAGTAGCTTCAAACATTTCTGGTATATGAATAGCATGATGTTTTTCAATGGCAAAAATCAATGAATATTGTAAATGCACAAACAGTAATTTCTCCGCATTGCAAGGTGCAATTCTGAAATTTTTTGCTTTTTCCTGCTCCTCTTAGCATGATAAAGAATATTCAAAGAGAGTGAGATGCCAGCTCCTTTCATTCAGTCAGTAGCTTCAATCATTTCTGGATGTTTTTCAATGGCAAAAATCAATGAATATTGTAAATGCACAAACTGTAATTTCTCCGCATTGCAAGGTGCAATTCTGAAATTTTTGGCTTTTTCCTGCTCCTCTTAGCATGATAAAGAAGATTCAAAGAGAGTGAGATGCCAGCTCCTTTCATTCAGTCAGTAGCTTCAATCATTTCTGGACGTTTTTCAATGGCAAAAATCAATGAATATTGTAAATGCACAAACAGTAATTTCTCCGCATTGCAAGGTGCAATTCTGAAATTTTTTGCTTTTTCCTGCTCCTCTTAGCATGATAAAGAAGATTCAAAGAGAGTGAGATGCCAGCTCCTTTCATTCAGTCAGTACCTTCAATCATTTCTGGATGTTTTTCAATGGCAAAAATCAATGAATATTGTAAATGCACAAACAGTAATTTCTCCGCATTGCAAGGTGCAATTCTGAAATTTTTTGCTTTTTCCCGCTCCTCTTAGCATGATAAAGAAGATTCAAAGAGAGTGAGGTGCCAGCTCCTTTCATTCAGTCAGTAGCTTCAAACATTTCTGGTATATGAATAACATGTTTTTCAATGGCAAAAATCATTGAATATTGTAAATGCACAAACAGTAATTTCTCCGCATTGCAAGGTGCAATTCCGAAATTTTTTGATTTTTCCTGCTCCTCTTAGCATGATAAAGAAGATTCAAAGAGAGTGAGATGCCAGCTCCTTTCATTCAGTCAGTAGCTTCAATCATTTCTGGACGTTTTTCAATGGCAAAAATCAATGAATATTGTAAATGCACAAACAGTAATTTCTCCGCATTGCAAGGTGCAATTCTGAAATTTTTTGCTTTTTCCTGCTCCTCTTAGCATGATAAAGAAGATTCAAAGAGAGTGAGATGCCAGCTCCTTTCATTCAGTCAGTAGCTTCAATCATTTCTGGACGTTTTTCAATGGCAAAAATCAATGAATATTGTAAATGCACAAACAGTAATTTCTCCGCATTGCAAGGTGCAATTCTGAAATTTTTTGCTTTTTCCTGCTCCTCTTAGCATGATAAAGAAGATTCAAAGAGAGTGAGATGCCAGCTCCTTTCATTCAGTCAGTAGCTTCAAACATTTCTGGTATATGAATAACATGATGTTTTTCAATGGCAAAAATCAATGAATATTGTAAATGCACAAACAGTAATTTCTCCGCATTGCAAGGTGCAAGTCTGAAATTTTTTGCTTTTTCCTGCTCCTCTTAGCATGATAAAGAAGATTCAAAGAGAGTGAGATGCCAGCTACTTTCATTCAGTCAGTAGCTTCAATCATTTCTGGACGTTTTTCAATGGTAAAAATCAATGAATATTGTAAATGCACAAACAGTAATTTCTCCACATTGCAAGGTGCAATTCTGAAATTTTTTGCTTTTTCCTGCTCCTCTTAGCATGATAAAGAAGATTCAAAGAGAGTGAGATGCCAGCTCCTTTCATTCAGTCAGTAGCTTCAAACATTTCTGGTATATGAATAACATGATGTTTTTCAATGGCAAAAATCAATGAATATTGTAAATGCACAAACAGTAATTTCTCCGCATTGCAAGGTGCAATTCTGAAATTTTTTGCTTTTTCCTGCTCCTCTTAGCATGATAAAGAAGATTCAAAGAGAGTGAGATGCCAGCTCCTTTCATTCAGTCAGTAGCTTCAAACATTTCTGGTATATGAATAACATGATGTTTTTCAATGGCAAAAATCAATGAATATTGTAAATGCACAAAGAGTAATTTCTCCGCATTGCAAGGTGCAATTCTGAAATTTTTTGCTTTTTCCTGCTCCTCTTAGCATGATAAAGAAGATTCAAAGAGAGTGAGATGCCAGCTCCTTTCATTCAGTCAGTAGCTTCAATCATTTCTGGACGTTTTTCAATGGCAAAAATCAATGAATATTGTAAATGCACAAACAGTAATTTCTCCGCATTGCAAGGTGCAATTCTGAAATTTTTTGCTTTTTACTGCTCCTCTTAGCATGATAAAGAAGATTCAAAGAGAGTGAGATGCCAGCTCCTTTCATTCAGTCAGTAGCTTCAATCATTTCTGGACGTTTTTCAATGGCAAAAATCAATGAATATTGTAAATGCACAAACAGTAATTTCTCCGCATTGCAAGGTGCAATTCTGAAATTTTTTGCTTTTTCCTGCTCCTCTTAGCATGATAAAGAAGATTCAAAGAGAGTGAGATGCCAGCTCCTTTCATTCAGTCAGTAGCTACAAACATTTCTGGTATATGAATAACATGATGTTTTTCAATGGCAAAAATCAATGAATATTGTAAATGCACAAACAGTAATTTCTCCGCATTGCAAGGTGCAATTCTGAAATTTTTTGCTTTTTCCTGCTCCTCTTAGCATGATAAAGAAGATTCAAAGAGAGTGAGATGCCAGCTCCTTTCATTCAGTCAGTAGCTTCAATCATTTCTGGACGTTTTTCAATGGCAAAAATCAATGAATATTGTAAATGCACAAACAGTAATTTCTCCGCATTGCAAGGTGCAATTCTGAAATTTTTTGCTTTTTCCTGCTCCTCTTAGCATGATAAAGAAGATTCAAAGAGAGTGAGATGCCAGCTCCTTTCATTCAGTCAGTAGCTTCAAACATTTCTGGTATATGAATAACATGATGTTTTTCAATGGCAAAAATCAATGAATATTGTAAATGCACAAAGAGTAATTTCTCCGCATTGCAAGGTGCAATTCTGAAATTTTTTGCTTTTTCCTGCTCCTCTTAGCATGATAAAGAAGATTCAAAGAGAGTGAGATGCCAGCTCCTTTCATTCAGTCAGTAGCTTCAATCATTTCTGGACGTTTTTCAATGGCAAAAATCAATGAATATTGTAAATGCACAAACAGTAATTTCTCTGCATTGCAAGGTGCAATTCTGAAATTTTTTGCTTTTTCCTGCTCCTCTTAGCATGATAAAGAAGATTCAAAGAGAGTGAGATGCCAGCTCCTTTCATTCAGTCAGTAGCTTCAATCATTTCTGGACGTTTTTCAATGGCAAAAATCAATGAATATTGTAAATGCACAAACAGTAATTTCTCCGCATTGCAAGGTGCAATTCTGAAATTTTTTGCTTTTTCCTGCTCCTCTTAGCATGATAAAGAAGATTCAAAGAGAGTGAGATGCCAGCTCCTTTCATTCAGTCAGTAGCTACAAACATTTCTGGTATATGAATAACATGATGTTTTTCAATGGCAAAAATCAATGAATATTGTAAATGCACAAACAGTAATTTCTCCGCATTGCAAGGTGCAATTCTGAAATTTTTTGCTTTTTCCTGCTCCTCTTAGCATGATAAAGAAGATTCAAAGAGAGTGAGATGCCAGCTCCTTTCATTCAGTCAGTAGCTTCAATCATTTCTGGACGTTTTTCAATGGCAAAAATCAATGAATATTGTAAATGCACAAACAGTAATTTCTCCGCATTGCAAGGTGCAATTCTGAAATTTTTTGCTTTTTCCTGCTCCTCTTAGCATGATAAAGAAGATTCAAAGAGAGTGAGATGCCAGCTCCTTTCATTCAGTCAGTAGCTTCAATCATTTCTGGACGTTTTTCAATGGCAAAAATCAATGAATATTGTAAATGCACAAACAGTAATTTCTCCGCATTGCAAGGTGCAATTCTGAAATTTTTTGCTTTTTCCTGCTCCTCTTAGCATGACAAAGAAGATTCAAAGAGAGTAAGATGCCAGCTCCTTTCATTCAGTCAGTAGCTTCAATCATTTCTGGTATATGAATAACATGATGTTTTTCAATGGCAAAAATCAATGAATATTGTAAATGCACAAACAGTAATTTCTCCGCATTGCAAGGTGCAATTCTGAAATTTTTTGCTTTTTCCTGCTCCTCTTAGCATGATAAAGAAGATTCAAAGAGAGTGAGATGCCAGCTCCTTTCATTCAGTCAGTAGCTTCAATCATTTCTGGACGTTTTTCAATGGCAAAAATCAATGAATATTGTAAATGCACAAACAGTAATTTCTCCGCATTGCAAGGTGCAATTCTGAAATTTTTTGCTTTTTCCTGCTCCTCTTAGCATGATAAAGAAGATTCAAAGAGAGTGAGATGCCAGCTCCTTTCATTCAGTCAGTAGCTTCAATCATTTCTGGACGTTTTTCAATGGCAAAAATCAATGAATATTGTAAATGCACAAACAGTAATTTCTCCGCATTGCAAGGTGCAATTCTGAAATTTTTTGCTTTTTCCTGCTCCTCTTAGCATGATAAAGAAGATTCAAAGAGAGTGAGATGCCAGCTCCTTTCATTCAGTCAGTAGCTTCAAACATTTCTGGTATATGAATAATATGATGTTTTTCAATGGCAAAAATCAATGAATATTGTAAAAGCACAAACAGTAATTTCTCCGCATTGCAAGGTGCAATTCTGAAATTTTTTGCTTTTTCCTGCTCCTCTTAGCATGATAAAGAAGATTCAAAGAGAGTGAGATGCCAGCTCCTTTCATTCAGTCAGTAGCTTCAATCATTTCTGGACGTTTTTCAATGGCAAAAATCAATGAATATTGTAAATGCACAAACAGTAATTTCTCCGCATTGCAAGGTGCAATTCTGAAATTTTTTGCTTTTTCCTGCTCCTCTTAGCATGATAAAGAAGATTCAAAGATAGTGAGATGCCAGCTCCTTTCATTCAGTCAGTAGCTTCAATCATTTCTGGTATATGAATAACATGATGTTTTTCAATGGCAAAAATCAATGAATATTGTAAATGCACAAACAGTAATTTCTCCGCATTGCAAGTTGCAATTCTGAAATTTTTTGCTTTTTCCTGCTCCTCTTAGCATGATAAAGAAGATTCAAAGAGAGTGAGATGCCAGCTCCTTTCATTCAGTCAGTAGCTTCAATCATTTCTGGACGTTTTTCAATGGCAAAAATCAATGAATATTGTAAATGCACAAACAGTAATTTCTCCGCATTGCAAGGTGCAATTCTGAAATTTTTTGCTTTTTCCTGCTCCTCTTAGCATGATAAAGAAGATTCAAAGAGAGTGAGATGCCAGCTCCTTTCATTCAGTCAGTAGCTTCAATCATTTCTGGACGTTTTTCAATAGCAAAAATCAATGAATATTGTAAATGCACAAACAGTAATTTCTCCGCATTGCAAGGTGCAATTCTGAAATTTTTTGCTTTTTCCTGCTCCTCTTAGCATGATAAAGAAGATTCAAAGAGAGTGAGATGCCAGCTCCTTTCATTCAGTCAGTAGCTTCAAACATTTCTGGTATATGAATAACATGATGTTTTTCAATGGCAAAAATCAATGAATATTGTAAATGCACAAACAGTAATTTCTCCGCATTGCAAGGTGCAATTCTAAAATTTTTTGCTTTTTCCTGCTCCTCTTAGCATGATAAAGAAGATTCAAAGAGAGTGAGATGCCAGCTCCTTTCATTCAGTCAGTAGCTTCAATCATTTCTGGACGTTTTTCAATGGCAAAAATCAATGAATATTGTAAATGCACAAACAGTAATTTCTCCGCATTGCAAGGTGCAATTCTGAAATATTTTGCTTTTTCCTGCTCCTCTTAGCATGATAAAGAAGATTCAAAGAGAGTGAGATGTCAGCTCCTTTCATTCAGTCAGTAGCTTCAAACATTTCTGGTATATGAATAACATGATGTTTTTCAATGGCAAAAATCAATGAATTTTGTAAATGCACAAACAGTAATTTCTCCGCATTGCAAGGTGCAATTCTGAAATTTTTTGCTTTTTCCTGCTCCTCTTAGCATGATAAAGAAGATTCAAAGAGAGTGAGATGCCAGTTCCTTTCATTCAGTCAGTAGCTTCAATCATTTCTGGACGTTTTTCAATGGCAAAAATCAATGAATATTGTAAATGCACAAACAGTAATTTCTCCGCATTGCAAGGTGCAATTCTGAAATTTTTTGCTTTTTCCTGCTCCTCTTAGCATGATAAAGAAGATTCAAAGAGAGTGAGATGCCAGCTCCTTTCATTCAGTCAGTAGCTTCAAACATTTCTGGTATATGAATAACATGATGTTTTTCAATGGCAAAAATCAATGAATATTGTAAATGCACAAACAGTAATTTCTCCGCATTGCAAGGTGCAAGTCTGAAATTTTTTGCTTTTTCCTGCTCCTCTTAGCATGATAAAGAAGATTCAAAGAGAGTGAGATGCCAGCTACTTTCATTCAGTCAGTAGCTTCAATCATTTCTGGACGTTTTTCAATAGTAAAAATCAATGAATATTGTAAATGCACAAACAGTAATTTCTCCACATTGCAAGGTGCAATTCTGAAATTTTTTGCTTTTTCCTGCTCCTCTTAGCATGATAAAGAAGATTCAAAGAGAGTGAGATGCCAGCTCCTTTCATTCAGTCAGTAGCTTCAATCATTTCTGGTATATGAATAACATGATGTTTTTCAATGGCAAAAATCAATGAATATTGTAAATGCACAAACAGTAATTTCTCCGCATTGCAAGGTGCAATTCTGAAATTTTTTGCTTTTTCCTGCTCCTCTTAGCATGATAAAGAAGATTCAAAGAGAGTGAGATGCCAGCTCCTTTCATTCAGTCAGTAGCTTCAATCATTTCTGGACGTTTTTCAATGGCAAAAATCAATGAATATTGTAAATGCACAAACAGTAATTTCTCCGCATTGCAAGGTGCAATTCTGAAAATTTTTGCTTTTTCCTGCTCCTCTTAGCATGATAAAGAAGATTCAAAGAGAGTGAGATGTCAGCTCCTTTCATTCAGTCAGTAGCTTCAAACATTTCTGGTATATGAATAACATGATGTTTTTCAATGGCAAAAATCAATGAATTTTGTAAATGCACAAACAGTAATTTCTCCGCATTGCAAGGTGCAATTCTGAAATTTTTTGCTTTTTCCTGCTCCTCTTAGCATGATAAAGAAGATTCAAAGAGAGTGAGATGCCAGTTCCTTTCATTCAGTCAGTAGCTTCAATCATTTCTGGACGTTTTTCAATGGCAAAAATCAATGAATATTGTAAATGCACAAACAGTAATTTCTCCGCATTGCAAGGTGCAATTCTGAAATTTTTTGCTTTTTCCTGCTCCTCTTAGCATGATAAAGAAGATTCAAAGAGAGTGAGATGCCAGCTCCTTTCATTCAGTCAGTAGCTTCAATCATTTCTGGTATATGAATAACATGATGTTTTTCAATGGCAAAAATCAATGAATATTGTAAATGCACAAACAGTAATTTCTCCGCATTGCAAGGTGCAATTCTGAAATTTTTTGCTTTTTCCTGCTCCTCTTAGCATGATAAAGAAGATTCAAAGAGAGTGAGATGCCAGCTCCTTTCATTCAGTCAGTAGCTTCAATCATTTCTGGACGTTTTTCAATGGCAAAAATCAATGAATATTGTAAATGCACAAACAGTAATTTCTCCGCATTGCAAGGTGCAATTCTGAAATTTTTTGCTTTTTCCTGCTCCTCTTAGCATGATAAAGAAGATTCAAAGAGAGTGAGATGCCAGCTCCTTTCATTCAGTCAGTAGCTTCAATCATTTCTGGACGTTTTTCAATGGCAAAAATCAATGAATATTGTAAATGCACAAACAGTAATTTCTCCGCATTGCAAGGTGCAATTCTGAAATTTTTTGCTTTTTCCTGCTCCTCTTAGCATGATAAAGAAGATTCAAAGAGAGTGAGATGTCAGCTCCTTTCATTCAGTCAGTAGATTCAAACATTTCTGGTATATGAATAACATGATGTTTTTCAATGGCAAAAATCAATGAATTTTGTAAATGCACAAACAGTAATTTCTCCGCATTGCAAGGTGCAATTCTGAAATTTTTTGCTTTTTCCTGCTCCTCTTAGCATGATAAAGAAGATTCAAAGAGAGTGAGATGCCAGTTCCTTTCATTCAGTCAGTAGCTTCAATCATTTCTGGACGTTTTTCAATGGCAAAAATCAATGAATATTGTAAATGCACAAACAGTAATTTCTCCGCATTGCAAGGTGCAATTCTGAAATTTTTTGCTTTTTCCTGCTCCTCTTAGCATGATAAAGAAGATTCAAAGAGAGTGAGATGCCAGCTCCTTTCATTCAGTCAGTAGCTTCAATCATTTCTGGTATATGAATAACATGATGTTTTTCAATGGCAAAAATCAATGAATATTGTAAATGCACAAACAGTAATTTCTCCGCATTGCAAGGTGCAATTCTGAAATTTTTTGCTTTTTCCTGCTCCTCTTAGCATGATAAAGAAGATTCAAAGAGAGTGAGATGCCAGCTCCTTTCATTCAGTCAGTAGCTTCAATCATTTCTGGATGTTTTTCAATGGCAAAAATCAATGAATATTGTAAATGCACAAACAGTAATTTCTCCGCATTGCAAGGTGCAATTCTGAAATTTTTTGCTTTTTCCTGCTCCTCTTAGCATGATAAACAAGATTCAAAGAGAGTGAGATGCCAGCTCCTTTCATTCAGTCAGTAGCTTCAATCATTTCTGGACGTTTTTCAATGGCAAAAATCAATGAATATTGTAAATGCACAAACAGTAATTTCTCCGCATTGCAAGGTGCAATTCTGAAATTTTTTGCTTTTTCCTGCTCCTCTTAGCATGATAAACAAGATTCAAAGAGAGTGAGATGCCAGCTCCTTTCATTCAGTCAGTAGCTTCAAACATTTCTGGTATATGAATAACATGATGTTTTTCAATGGCAAAAATCAATGAATATTGTAAATGCACAAACAGTAATTTCTCCGCATTGCAAGGTGCAATTCTGAAATTTTTTGCTTTTTCCTGCTCCTCTTAGCATGATAAAGAAGATTCAAAGAGAGTGAGATGCCAGCTACTTTCATTCAGTCAGTAGCTTCAATCATTTCTGGACGTTTTTCAATGGTAAAAATCAATGAATATTGTAAATGCACAAACAGTAATTTCTCCACATTGCAAGGTGCAATTCTGAAATTTTTAGCTTTTTCCTGCTCCTCTTAGCATGATAAAGAAGATTCAAAGAGAGTGAGATGCCAGCTCCTTTCATTCAGTCAGTAGCTTCAAACATTTCTGGTATATGAATAACATGATGTTTTTCAATGGCAAAAATCAATGAATATTGTAAATGCACAAACAGTAATTTCTCTGCATTGCAAGGTGCAATTCTGAAATTTTTTGCTTTTTCCTGCTCCTCTTAGCATGATAAAGAAGATTCAAAGAGAGTGAGATGCCAGCTACTTTCATTCAGTCAGTAGCTTCAATCATTTCTGGACGTTTTTCAATGGTAAAAATCAATGAATATTGTAAATGCACAAACAGTAATTTCTCCACATTGCAAGGTGCAATTCTGAAATTTTTTGCTTTTTCCTGCTCCTCTTAGCATGATAAAGAAGATTCAAAGAGAGTGAGATGCCAGCTCCTTTCATTCAGTCAGTAGCTTCAAACATTTCTGGTATATGAATAACATGATGTTTTTCAATGGCAAAAATCAATGAATATTGTAAATGCACAAACAGTAATTTCTCCGCATTGCAAGGTGCAATTCTGAAATTTTTTGCTTTTTCCTGCTCCTCTTAGCATGATAAAGAAGATTCAAAGAGAGTGAGATGCCAGCTCCTTTCATTCAGTCAGTAGCTTCAAACATTTCTGGTATATGAATAACATGATGTTTTTCAATGGCAAAAATCAATGAATATTGGAAATGCACAAACAGTAATTTCTCCGCATTGCAAGGTGCAATTCTGAAATTTTTTGCTTTTTCCTGCTCCTCTTAGCATGATAAAGAATATTCAAAGAGAGTGAGATGCCAGCTCCTTTCATTCAGTCAGTAGCTTCAATCATTTCTGGATGTTTTTCAATGGCAAAAATCAATGAATATTGTAAATGCACAAACTGTAATTTCTCCGCATTGCAAGGTGCAATTCTGAAATTTTGGGCTTTTTCCTGCTCCTCTTAGCATGATAAAGAAGATTCAAAGAGAGTGAGATGCCAGCTCCTTTCATTCAGTCAGTAGCTTCAATCATTTCTGGACGTTTTTCAATGGCAAAAATCAATGAATATTGTAAATGCACAAACAGTAATTTCTCCGCATTGCAAGGTGCAATTCTGAAATTTTTTGCTTTTTCCTGCTCCTCTTAGCATGATAAAGAAGATTCAAAGAGAGTGAGATGCCAGCTCCTTTCATTCAGTCAGTACCTTCAATCATTTCTGGATGTTTTTCAATGGCAAATATCAATGAATATTGTAAATGCACAAACAGTAATTTCTCCGCATTGCAAGGTGCAATTCTGAAATTTTTTGCTTTTTCCCGCTCCTCTTAGCATGATAAAGAAGATTCAAAGAGAGTGAGGTGCCAGCTCCTTTCATTCAGTCAGTAGCTTCAAACATTTCTGGTATATGAATAACATGTTTTTCAATGGCAAAAATCATTGAATATTGTAAATGCACAAACAGTAATTTCTCCGCATTGCAAGGTGCAATTCTGAAATTTTGTGATTTTTCCTGCTCTTCTTAGCATGATAAAGAAGATTCAAAGAGAGTGAGATGCCAGCTCCTTTCATTCAGTCAGTAGCTTCAATCATTTCTGGACGTTTTTCAATGGCAAAAATCAATGAATATTGTAAATGCACAAACAGTAATTTCTCCGCATTGCAAGGTGCAATTCTGAAATTTTTTGCTTTTTCCTGCTCCTCTTAGCATGATAAAGAAGATTCAAAGAGAGTGAGATGCCAGCTCCTTTCATTCAGTCAGTAGCTTCAATCATTTCTGGACGTTTTTCAATGGCAAAAATCAATGAATATTGTAAATGCACAAACAGTAATTTCTCCGCATTGCAAGGTGCAATTCTGAAATTTTTTGCTTTTTCCTGCTCCTCTTAGCATGATAAAGAAGATTCAAAGAGAGTGAGATGCCAGCTCCTTTCATTCAGTCAGTAGCTTCAAACATTTCTGGTATATGAATAACATGATGTTTTTCAATGGCAAAAATCAATGAATATTGTAAATGCACAAACAGTAATTTCTCCGCATTGCAAGGTGCAAGTCTGAAATTTTTTGCTTTTTCCTGCTCCTCTTAGCATGATAAAGAAGATTCAAAGAGAGTGAGATGCCAGCTACTTTCATTCAGTCAGTAGCTTCAATCACTTCTGGACGTTTTTCAATGGTAAAAATCAATGAATATTGTAAATGCACAAACAGTAATTTCTCCACATTGCAAGGTGCAATTCTGAAATTTTTTGCTTTTTCCTGCTCCTCTTAGCATGATAAAGAAGATTCAAAGAGAGTGAGATGCCAGCTCCTTTCATTCAGTCAGTAGCTTCAAACATTTCTGGTATATGAATAACATGATGTTTTTCAATGGTAAAAATCAATGAATATTGTAAATGCACAAACAGTAATTTCTCCGCATTGCAAGGTGCAATTCTGAAATTTTTTGCTTTTTCCTGCTCCTCTTAGCATGATAAAGAAGATTCAAAGAGAGTGAGATGCCAGCTCCTTTCATTCAGTCAGTAGCTTCAAACATTTCTGGTATATGAATAACATGATGTTTTTCAATGGCAAAAGTCAATGAATATTGTAAATGCACAAAGAGTAATTTCTCCGCATTGCAAGGTGCAATTCTGAAATTTTTTGCTTTTTCCTGCTCCTCTTAGCATGATAAAGAAGATTCAAAGAGAGTGAGATGCCAGCTCCTTTCATTCAGTCAGTAGCTTCAATCATTTCTGGACGTTTTTCAATGGCAAAAATCAATGAATATTGTAAATGCACAAACAGTAATTTCTCCGCATTGCAAGGTGCAATTCTGAAATTTTTTGCTTTTTCCTGCTCCTCTTCGCATGATAAAGAAGATTCAAAGAGAGTGAGATGCCAGCTCCTTTCATTCAGTCAGTAGCTTCAATCATTTCTGGACGTTTTTCAATGGCAAAAATCAATGAATATTGTAAATGCACAAACAGTAATTTCTCCGCATTGCAAGGTGCAATTCTGAAATTTTTTGCTTTTTCCTGCTCCTCTTAGCATGATAAAGAAGATTCAAAGAGAGTGAGATGCCAGCTCCTTTCATTCAGTCAGTAGCTTCAAACATTTCTGGTATATGAATAACATGATGTTTTTCAATGGCAAAAATCAATGAATATTGTAAATGCACAAACAGTAATTTCTCCGCATTGCAAGGTGCAATTCTGAAATTTTTTGCTTTTTCCTGCTCCTCTTAGCATGATAAAGAATATTCAAAGAGAGTGAGATGCCAGCTCCTTTCATTCAGTCAGTAGCTTCAATCATTTCTGGATGTTTTTCAATGGCAAAAATCAATGAATATTGTAAATGCACAAACTGTAATTTCTCCGCATTGCAAGGTGCAATTCTGAAATTTTTGGCTTTTTCCTGCTCCTCTTAGCATGATAAAGAAGATTCAAAGAGAATGAGATGCCAGCTCCTTTCATTCAGTCAGTAGCTTCAATCATTTCTGGACGTTTTTCAATGGCAAAAATCAATGAATATTGTAAATGCACAAACAGTAATTTCTCCGCATTGCAAGGTGCAATTCTGAAATTTTTTGCTTTTTCCTGCTCCTCTTAGCATGATAAAGAAGATTCAAAGAGAGTGAGATGCCAGCTCCTTTCATTCAGTCAGTACCTTCAATCATTTCTGGATGTTTTTCAATGGCAAAAATCAATGAATATTGTAAATGCACAAACAGTAATTTCTCCGCATTGCAAGGTGCAATTCTGAAATTTTTTGCTTTTTCCCGCTCCTCTTAGCATGATAAAGAAGATTCAAAGAGAGTGAGGTGCCAGCTCCTTTCATTCAGTCAGTAGCTTCAAACATTTCTGGTATATGAATAACATGTTTTTCAAAGGCAAAAATCATTGAATATTGTAAATGCACAAACAGTAATTTCTCCGCATTGCAAGGTGCAATTCTGAAATTTTTTGATTTTTCCTGCTCCTCTTAGCATGATAAAGAAGATTCAAAGAGAGTGAGATGCCAGCTCCTTTCATTCAGTCAGTAGCTTCAATCATTTCTGGACGTTTTTCAATGGCAAAAATCAATGAATATTGTAAATGCACAAACAGTAATTTCTCCGCATTGCAAGGTGCAATTCTGAAATTTTTTGCTTTTTCCTGCTCCTCTTAGCATGATAAAGAAGATTCAAAGAGAGTGAGATGCCAGCTCCTTTCATTCAGTCAGTAGCTTCAATCATTTCTGGACGTTTTTCAATGGCAAAAATCAATGAATATTGTAAATGCACAAACAGTAATTTCTCCGCATTGCAAGGTGCAATTCTGAAATTTTTTGCTTTTTCCTGCTCCTCTTAGCATGATAAAGAAGATTCAAAGAGAGTGAGATGCCAGCTCCTTTCATTCAGTCAGTAGCTTCAAACATTTCTGGTATATGAATAACATGATGTTTTTCTATGGCAAAAATCAATGAATATTGTAAATGCACAAACAGTAATTTCTCCGCATTGCAAGGTGCAAGCCTGAAATTTTTTGCTTTTTCCTGCTCCTCTTAGCATGATAAAGAAGATTCAAAGAGAGTGAGATGCCAGCTACTTTCATTCAGTCAGTAGCTTCAATCATTTCTGGACGTTTTTCAATGGTAAAAATCAATGAATATTGTAAATGCACAAACAGTAATTTCTCCACATTGCAAGGTGCAATTCTGAAATTTTTTGCTTTTTCCTGCTCCTCTTAGCATGATAAAGAAGATTCAAAGAGAGTGAGATGCCAGCTCCTTTCATTCAGTCAGTAGCTTCAAACATTTCTGGTATATGAATAACATGATGTTTTTCAATGGCAAAAATCAATGAATATTGTAAATGCACAAACAGTAATTTCTCCGCATTGCAAGGTGCAATTCTGAAATTTTTTGCTTTTTCCTGCTCCTCTTAGCATGATAAAGAAGATTCAAAGAGAGTGAGATGCCAGCTCCTTTCATTCAGTCAGTAGCTTCAAACATTTCTGGTATATGAATAACATGATGTTTTTCAATGGCAAAAATCAATGAATATTGTAAATGCACAAAGAGTAATTTCTCCGCATTGCAAGGTGCAATTCTGAAATTTTTTGCTTTTTCCTGCTCCTCTTAGCATGATAAAGAAGATTCAAAGAGAGTGAGATGCCAGCTCCTTTCATTCAGTCAGTAGCTTCAATCATTTCTGGACGTTTTTCAATGGCAAAAATCAATGAATATTGTAAATGCACAAACAGTAATTTCTCCGCATTGCAAGGTGCAATTCTGAAATTTTTTGCTTTTTCCTGCTCCTCTTAGCATGATAAAGAAGATTCAAAGAGAGTGAGATGCCAGCTCCTTTCATTCAGTCAGTAGCTTCAAACATTTCTGGTATATGAATAACATGATGTTTTTCAATGGCAAAAATCAATGAATATTGTAAATGCACAAACAGTAATTTCTCCGCATTGCAAGGTGCAATTCTGAAATTTTTTGCTTTTTCCTGCTCCTCTTAGCATGATAAAGAATATTCAAAGAGAGTGAGATGCCAGCTCCTTTCATTCAGTCAGTAGCTTCAATCATTTCTGGATGTTTTTCAATGGCAAAAATCAATGAATATTGTAAATGCACAAACTGTAATTTCTCCGCATTGCAAGGTGCAATTCTGAAATTTTTGGCTTTTTCCTGCTCCTCTTAGCATGATAAAGAAGATTCAAAGAGAGTGAGATGCCAGCTACTTTCATTCAGTCAGTAGCTTCAATCATTTCTGGACGTTTTTCAATGGTAAAAATCAATGAATATTGTAAATGCACAAACAGTAATTTCTCCACATTGCAAGGTGCAATTCTGAAATTTTTTGCTTTTTCCTGCTCCTCTTAGCATGATAAAGAAGATTCAAAGAGAGTGAGATGCCAGCTCCTTTCATTCAGTCAGTAGCTTCAAACATTTCTGGTATATGAATAACATGATGTTTTTCAATGGCAAAAATCAATGAATATTGTAAATGCACAAACAGTAATTTCTCCGCATTGCAAGGTGCAATTCTGAAATTTTTTGCTTTTTCCTGCTCCTCTTAGCATGATAAAGAAGATTCAAAGAGAGTGAGATGCCAGCTCCTTTCATTCAGTCAGTAGCTTCAAACATTTCTGGTATATGAATAACATGATGTTTTTCAATGGCAAAAATCAATGAATATTGTAAATGCACAAACAGTAATTTCTCCGCATTGCAAGGTGCAATTCTGAAATTTTTTGCTTTTTCCTGCTCCTCTTAGCATGATAAAGAAGATTCAAAGAGAGTGAGATGCCAGCTCCTTTCATTCAGTCAGTACCTTCAATCATTTCTGGATGTTTTTCAATGGCAAAAATCAATGAATATTGTAAATGCACATACAGTAATTTCTCCGCATTGCAAGGTGCAATTCTGAAATTTTTTGCTTTTTCCCGCTCCTCTTAGCATGATAAAGAAGATTCAAAGAGAGTGAGGTGCCAGCTCCTTTCATTCAGTCAGTAGCTTCAAACATTTCTGGTATATGAATAACATGTTTTTCAATGGCAAAAATCATTGAATATTGTAAATGCACAAACAGTAATTTCTCCGCATTGCAAGGTGCAATTCTGAAATTTTTTGATTTTTCCTGCTCCTCTTAGCATGATAAAGAAGATTCAAAGAGAGTGAGATGCCAGCTCCTTTCATTCAGTCAGTAGCTTCAATCATTTCTGGACGTTTTTCAATGGCAAAAATCAATGAATATTGTAAATGCACAAACAGTAATTTCTCCGCATTACAAGGTGCAATTCTGAAATTTTTTGCTTTTTCCTGCTCCTCTTAGCATGATAAAGAAGATTCAAAGAGAGTGAGATGCCAGCTCCTTTCTTTCAGTCAGTAGCTTCAATCATTTCTGGACGTTTTTCAATGGCAAAAATCAATGAATATTGTAAATGCACAAACAGTAATTTCTCCGCATTGCAAGGTGCAATTCTGAAATTTTTTGCTTTTTCCTGCTCCTCTTAGCATGATAAAGAAGATTCAAAGAGAGTGAGATGCCAGCTCCTTTCATTCAGTCAGCAGCTTCAAACATTTCTGGTATATGAATAACATGATGTTTTTCAATGGCAAAAATCAATGAATATTGTAAATGCACAAACAGTAATTTCTCCGCATTGCAAGGTGCAATTCTGAAATTTTTTGCTTTTTCCTGCTCCTCTTAGCATGATAAAGAAGATTCAAAGAGAGTGAGATGCCAGCTCCTTTCATTCAGTCAGTAGCTTCAAACATTTCTGGTATATGAATAACATGATGTTTTTCAATGGCAAAAATCAATGAATATTGTAAATGCACAAAGAGTAATTTCTCCGCATTGCAAGGTGCAATTCTGAAATTTTTTGCTTTTTCCTGCTCCTCTTAGCATGATAAAGAAGATTCAAAGAGAGTGAGATGCCAGCTCCTTTCATTCAGTCAGCAGCTTCAAACATTTCTGGTATATGAATAACATGATGTTTTTCAATGGCAAAAATCAATGAATATTGTAAATGCACAAACAGTAATTTCTCCGCATTGCAAGGTGCAATTCTGAAATTTTTTGCTTTTTCCTGCTCCTCTTAGCATGATAAAGAAGATTCAAAGAGAGTGAGATGCCAGCTCCTTTCATTCAGTCAGTAGCTTCAAACATTTCTGGTATATGAATAACATGATGTTTTTCAATGGCAAAAATCAATGAATATTGTAAATGCACAAAGAGTAATTTCTCCGCATTGCAAGGTGCAATTCTGAATTTTTTTGCTTTTTCCTGCTCCTCTTAGCATGATAAAGAAGATTCAAAGAGAGTGAGATGCCAGCTCCTTTCATTCAGTCAGTAGCTTCAATCATTTCTGGACGTTTTTCAATGGCAAAAATCAATGAATATTGTAAATGCACAAACAGTAATTTCTCCGCATTGCAAGGTGCAATTCTGAAATTTTTTGCTTTTTCCTGCTCCTCTTAGCATGATAAAGAAGATTCAAAGAGAGTGAGATGCCAGCTCCTTTCATTCAGTCAGTAGCTTCAAACATTTCTGGTATATGAATAACATGATGTTTTTCAATGGCAAAAATCAATGAATATTGTAAATGCACAAACAGTAATTTCTCCGCATTGCAAGGTGCAATTCTGAAATTTTTTGCTTTTTCCTGCTCCTCTTAGCATGATAAAGAATATTCAAAGAGAGTGAGATGCCAGCTCCTTTCATTCAGTCAGTAGCTTCAATCATTTCTGGATGTTTTTCAATGGCAAAAATCAATGAATATTGTAAATGCACAAACTGTAATTTCTCCGCATTGCAAGGTGCAATTCTGAAATTTTTGGCTTTTTCCTGCTCCTCTTAGCATGATAAAGAAGATTCAAAGAGAGTGAGATGCCAGCTCCTTTCATTCAGTCAGTAGCTTCAATCATTTCTGGACGTTTTTCAATGGCAAAAATCAATGAATATTGTAAATGCACAAACAGTAATTTCTCCGCATTGCAAGGTGCAATTCTGAAATTTTTTGCTTTTTCCTGCTCCTCTTAGCATGATAAAGAAGATTCAAAGAGAGTGAGATGCCAGCTCCTTTCATTCAGTCAGTACCTTCAATCATTTCTGGATGTTTTTCAATGGCAAAAATCAATGAATATTGTAAATGCACAAACAGTAATTTCTCCGCATTGCAAGGTGCAATTCTGAAATTTTTTGCTTTTTCCCGCTCCTCTTAGCATGATAAAGAAGATTCAAAGAGAGTGAGGTGCCAGCTCCTTTCATTCAGTCAGTAGCTTCAAACATTTCTGGTATATGAATAACATGTTTTTCAATGGCAAAAATCATTGAATATTGTAAATGCACAAACAGTAATTTCTCCGCATTGCAAGGTGCAATTCTGAAATTTTTTGATTTTTCCTGCTCCTCTTAGCATGATAAAGAAGATTCAAAGAGAGTGAGATGCCAGCTCCTTTCATTCAGTCAGTAGCTTCAATCATTTCTGGACGTTTTTCAATGGCAAAAATCAATGAATATTGTAAATGCACAAACAGTAATTTCTCCGCATTGCAAGGTGCAATTCTGAAATTTTTTGCTTTTTCCTGCTCCTCTTAGCATGATAAAGAAGATTCAAAGAGAGTGAGATGCCAGCTCCTTTCTTTCAGTCAGTAGCTTCAATCATTTCTGGACGTTTTTCAATGGCAAAAATCAATGAATATTGTAAATGCACAAACAGTAATTTCTCCGCATTGCAAGGTGCAATTCTGAAATTTTTTGCTTTTTCCTGCTCCTCTTAGCATGATAAAGAAGATTCAAAGAGAGTGAGATGCCAGCTCCTTTCATTCAGTCAGCAGCTTCAAACATTTCTGGTATATGAATAACATGATGTTTTTCAATGGCAAAAATCAATGAATATTGTAAATGCACAAACAGTAATTTCTCCGCATTGCAAGGTGCAAGTCTGAAATTTTTTGCTTTTTCCTGCTCCTCTTAGCATGATAAAGAAGATTCAAAGAGAGTGAGATGCCAGCTACTTTCATTCAGTCAGTAGCTTCAATCATTTCTGGACGTTTTTCAATGGTAAAAATCAATGAATATTGTAAATGCACAAACAGTAATTTCTCCACATTGCAAGGTGCAATTCTGAAATTTTTTGCTTTTTCCTGCTCCTCTTAGCATGATAAAGAAGATTCAAAGAGAGTGAGATGCCAGCTCCTTTCATTCAGTCAGTAGCTTCAAACATTTCTGGTATATGAATAACATGATGTTTTTCAATGGCAAAAATCAATGAATATTGTAAATGCACAAACAGTAATTTCTCCGCATTGCAAGGTGCAATTCTGAAATTTTTTGCTTTTTCCTGCTCCTCTTAGCATGATAAAGAAGATTCAAAGAGAGTGAGATGCCAGCTCCTTTCATTCAGTCAGTAGCTTCAAACATTTCTGGTATATGAATAACATGATGTTTTTCAATGGCAAAAATCAATGAATATTGTAAATGCACAAAGAGTAATTTCTCCGCATTGCAAGGTGCAATTCTGAAATTTTTTGCTTTTTCCTGCTCCTCTTAGCATGATAAAGAAGATTCAAAGAGAGTGAGATGCCAGCTCCTTTCATTCAGTCAGTAGCTTCAATCATTTCTGGACGTTTTTCAATGGCAAAAATCAATGAATATTGTAAATGCACAAACAGTAATTTCTCCGCATTGCAAGGTGCAATTCTGAAATTTTTTGCTTTTTCCTGCTCCTCTTAGCATGATAAAGAAGATTCAAAGAGAGTGAGATGCCAGCTCCTTTCATTCAGTCAGTAGCTTCAATCATTTCTGGACGTTTTTCAATGGCAAAAATCAATGAATATTGTAAATGCACAAACAGTAATTTCTCCGCATTGCAAGGTGCAATTCTGAAATTTTTTGCTTTTTCCTGCTCCTCTTAGCATGATAAAGAAGATTCAAAGAGAGTGAGATGCCAGCTCCTTTCATTCAGTCAGTAGCTACAAACATTTCTGGTATATGAATAACATGATGTTTTTCAATGGCAAAAATCAATGAATATTGTAAATGCACAAACAGTAATTTCTCCGCATTGCAAGGTGCAATTCTGAAATTTTTTGCTTTTTCCTGCTCCTCTTAGCATGATAAAGAAGATTCAAAGAGAGTGAGATGCCAGCTCCTTTCATTCAGTCAGTAGCTTCAATCATTTCTGGATGTTTTTCAATGGCAAAAATCAATGAATATTGTAAATGCACAAACAGTAATTTCTCCGCATTGCAAGGTGCAATTCTGAAATTTTTTGCTTTTTCCTGCTCCTCTTAGCATGATAAAGAAGATTCAAAGAGAGTGAGATGCCAGCTCCTTTCATTCAGTCAGCAGCTTCAAACATTTCTGGTATATGAATAACATGATGTTTTTCAATGGCAAAAATCAATGAATATTGTAAATGCACAAACAGTAATTTCTCCGCATTGCAAGGTGCAATTCTGAAATTTTTTGCTTTTTCCTGCTCCTCTTAGCATGATAAAGAAGATTCAAAGAGAGTGAGATGCCAGCTCCTTTCATTCAGTCAGTAGCTTCAAACATTTCTGGTATATGAATAACATGATGTTTTTCAATGGCAAAAATCAATGAATATTGTAAATGCACAAAGAGTAATTTCTCCGCATTGCAAGGTGCAATTCTGAATTTTTTTGCTTTTTCCTGCTCCTCTTAGCATGATAAAGAAGATTCAAAGAGAGTGAGATGCCAGCTCCTTTCATTCAGTCAGTAGCTTCAATCATTTCTGGACGTTTTTCAATGGCAAAAATCAATGAATATTGTAAATGCACAAACAGTAATTTCTCCGCATTGCAAGGTGCAATTCTGAAATTTTTTGCTTTTTCCTGCTCCTCTTAGCATGATAAAGAAGATTCAAAGAGAGTGAGATGCCAGCTCCTTTCATTCAGTCAGTAGCTTCAAACATTTCTGGTATATGAATAACATGATGTTTTTCAATGGCAAAAATCAATGAATATTGTAAATGCACAAACAGTAATTTCTCCGCATTGCAAGGTGCAATTCTGAAATTTTTTGCTTTTTCCTGCTCCTCTTAGCATGATAAAGAATATTCAAAGAGAGTGAGATGCCAGCTCCTTTCATTCAGTCAGTAGCTTCAATCATTTCTGGATGTTTTTCAATGGCAAAAATCAATGAATATTGTAAATGCACAAACTGTAATTTCTCCGCATTGCAAGGTGCAATTCTGAAATTTTTGGCTTTTTCCTGCTCCTCTTAGCATGATAAAGAAGATTCAAAGAGAGTGAGATGCCAGCTCCTTTCATTCAGTCAGTAGCTTCAATCATTTCTGGACGTTTTTCAATGGCAAAAATCAATGAATATTGTAAATGCACAAACAGTAATTTCTCCGCATTGCAAGGTGCAATTCTGAAATTTTTTGCTTTTTCCTGCTCCTCTTAGCATGATAAAGAAGATTCAAAGAGAGTGAGATGCCAGCTCCTTTCATTCAGTCAGTACCTTCAATCATTTCTGGATGTTTTTCAATGGCAAAAATCAATGAATATTGTAAATGCACAAACAGTAATTTCTCCGCATTGCAAGGTGCAATTCTGAAATTTTTTGCTTTTTCCCGCTCCTCTTAGCATGATAAAGAAGATTCAAAGAGAGTGAGGTGCCAGCTCCTTTCATTCAGTCAGTAGCTTCAAACATTTCTGGTATATGAATAACATGTTTTTCAATGGCAAAAATCATTGAATATTGTAAATGCACAAACAGTAATTTCTCCGCATTGCAAGGTGCAATTCTGAAATTTTTTGATTTTTCCTGCTCCTCTTAGCATGATAAAGAAGATTCAAAGAGAGTGAGATGCCAGCTCCTTTCATTCAGTCAGTAGCTTCAATCATTTCTGGACGTTTTTCAATGGCAAAAATCAATGAATATTGTAAATGCACAAACAGTAATTTCTCCGCATTGCAAGGTGCAATTCTGAAATTTTTTGCTTTTTCCTGCTCCTCTTAGCATGATAAAGAAGATTCAAAGAGAGTGAGATGCCAGCTCCTTTCTTTCAGTCAGTAGCTTCAATCATTTCTGGACGTTTTTCAATGGCAAAAATCAATGAATATTGTAAATGCACAAACAGTAATTTCTCCGCATTGCAAGGTGCAATTCTGAAATTTTTTGCTTTTTCCTGCTCCTCTTAGCATGATAAAGAAGATTCAAAGAGAGTGAGATGCCAGCTCCTTTCTTTCAGTCAGCAGCTTCAAACATTTCTGGTATATGAATAACATGATGTTTTTCAATGGCAAAAATCAATGAATATTGTAAATGCACAAACAGTAATTTCTCCGCATTGCAAGGTGCAAGTCTGAAATTTTTTGCTTTTTCCTGCTCCTCTTAGCATGATAAAGAAGATTCAAAGAGAGTGAGATGCCAGCTACTTTCATTCAGTCAGTAGCTTCAATCATTTCTGGACGTTTTTCAATGGTAAAAATCAATGAATATTGTAAATGCACAAACAGTAATTTCTCCACATTGCAAGGTGCAATTCTGAAATTTTTTGCTTTTTCCTGCTCCTCTTAGCATGATAAAGAAGATTCAAAGAGAGTGAGATGCCAGCTCCTTTCATTCAGTCAGTAGCTTCAAACATTTCTGGTATATGAATAACATGATGTTTTTCAATGGCAAAAATCAATGAATATTGTAAATGCACAAACAGTAATTTCTCCGCATTGCAAGGTGCAATTCTGAAATTTTTTGCTTTTTCCTGCTCCTCTTAGCATGATAAAGAAGATTCAAAGAGAGTGAGATGCCAGCTCCTTTCATTCAGTCAGTAGCTTCAAACATTTCTGGTATATGAATAACATGATGTTTTTCAATGGCAAAAATCAATGAATATTGTAAATGCACAAAGAGTAATTTCTCCGCATTGCAAGGTGCAATTCTGAAATTTTTTGCTTTTTCCTGCTCCTCTTAGCATGATAAAGAAGATTCAAAGAGAGTGAGATGCCAGCTCCTTTCATTCAGTCAGTAGCTTCAATCATTTCTGGACGTTTTTCAATGGCAAAAATCAATGAATATTGTAAATGCACAAACAGTAATTTCTCCGCATTGCAAGGTGCAATTCTGAAATTTTTTGCTTTTTCCTGCTCCTCTTAGCATGATAAAGAAGATTCAAAGAGAGTGAGATGCCAGCTCCTTTCATTCAGTCAGTAGCTTCAATCATTTCTGGACGTTTTTCAATGGCAAAAATCAATGAATATTGTAAATGCACAAACAGTAATTTCTCCGCATTGCAAGGTGCAATTCTGAAATTTTTTGCTTTTTCCTGCTCCTCTTAGCATGATAAAGAAGATTCAAAGAGAGTGAGATGCCAGCTCCTTTCATTCAGTCAGTAGCTACAAACATTTCTGGTATATGAATAACATGATGTTTTTCAATGGCAAAAATCAATGAATATTGTAAATGCACAAACAGTAATTTCTCCGCATTGCAAGGTGCAATTCTGAAATTTTTTGCTTTTTCCTGCTCCTCTTAGCATGATAAAGAAGATTCAAAGAGAGTGAGATGCCAGCTCCTTTCATTCAGTCAGTAGCTTCAATCATTTCTGCATGTTTTTCAATGGCAAAAATCAATGAATATTGTAAATGCACAAACAGTAATTTCTCCGCATTGCAAGGTGCAATTCTGAAATTTTTTGCTTTTTCCTGCTCCTCTTAGCATGATAAAGAAGATTCAAAGAGAGTGAGATGCCAGCTCCTTTCATTCAGTCAGTAGCTTCAATCATTTCTGGACGTTTTTCAATGGCAAAAATCAATGAATATTGTAAATGCACAAACAGTAATTTCTCCGCATTGCAAGGTGCAATTCTGAAATTTTTTGCTTTTTCCTGCTCCTCTTAGCATGACAAAGAAGATTCAAAGAGAGTAAGATGCCAGCTCCTTTCATTCAGTCAGTAGCTTCAATCATTTCTGGTATATGAATAACATGATGTTTTTCAATGGCAAAAATCAATGAATATTGTAAATGCACAAACAGTAATTTCTCCGCATTGCAAGGTGCAATTCTGAAATTTTTTGCTTTTTCCTGCTCCTCTTAGCATGATAAAGAAGATTCAAAGAGAGTGAGATGCCAGCTCCTTTCATTCAGTCAGTAGCTTCAATCATTTCTGGACGTTTTTCAATGGCAAAAATCAATGAATATTGTAAATGCACAAACAGTAATTTCTCCGCATTGCAAGGTGCAATTCTGAAATTTTTTGCTTTTTCCTGCTCCTCTTAGCATGACAAAGAAGATTCAAAGAGAGTAAGATGCCAGCTCCTTTCATTCAGTCAGTAGCTTCAATCATTTCTGGTATATGAATAACATGATGTTTTTCAATGGCAAAAATCAATGAATATTGTAAATGCACAAACAGTAATTTCTCCGCATTGCAAGGTGCAATTCTGAAATTTTTTGCTTTTTCCTGCTCCTCTTAGCATGATAAAGAAGATTCAAAGAGAGTGAGATGCCAGCTCCTTTCATTCAGTCAGTAGCTTCAATCATTTCTGGACGTTTTTCAATGGCAAAAATCAATGAATATTGTAAATGCACAAACAGTAATTTCTCCGCATTGCAAGGTGCAATTCTGAAATTTTTTGCTTTTTCCTGCTCCTCTTAGCATGATAAAGAAGATTCAAAGAGAGTGAGATGCCAGCTCCTTTCATTCAGTCAGTAGCTTCAATCATTTCTGGACGTTTTTCAATGGCAAAAATCAATGAATATTGTAAATGCACAAACAGTAATTTCTCCGCATTGCAAGGTGCAATTCTGAAATTTTTTGCTTTTTCCTGCTCCTCTTAGCATGATAAAGAAGATTCAAAGAGAGTGAGATGCCAGGTCCTTTCATTCAGTCAGTAGCTTCAAACATTTCTGGTATATGAATAATATGATGTTTTTCAATGGCAAAAATCAATGAATATTGTAAAAGCACAAACAGTAATTTCTCCGCATTGCAAGGTGCAATTCTGAAATTTTTTGCTTTTTCCTGCTCCTCTTAGCATGATAAAGAAGATTCAAAGAGAGTGAGATGCCAGCTCCTTTCATTCAGTCAGTAGCTTCAATCATTTCTGGACGTTTTTCAATGGCAAAAATCAATGAATATTGTAAATGCACAAACAGTAATTTCTCCGCATTGCAAGGTGCAATTCTGAAATTTTTTGCTTTTTCCTGCTCCTCTTAGCATGATAAAGAAGATTCAAAGAGAGTGAGATGCCAGCTCCTTTCATTCAGTCAGTAGCTTCAATCATTTCTGGTATATGAATAACATGATGTTTTTCAATGGCAAAAATCAATGAATATTGTAAATGCACAAACAGTAATTTCTCCGCATTGCAAGTTGCAATTCTGAAATTTTTTGCTTTTTCCTGCTCCTCTTAGCATGATAAAGAAGATTCAAAGAGAGTGAGATGCCAGCTCCTTTCATTCAGTCAGTAGCTTCAATCATTTCTGGACGTTTTTCAATGGCAAAAATCAATGAATATTGTAAATGCACAAACAGTAATTTCTCCGCATTGCAAGGTGCAATTCTGAAATTTTTTGCTTTTTCCTGCTCCTCTTAGCATGATAAAGAAGATTCAAAGAGAGTGAGATGCCAGCTCCTTTCATTCAGTCAGTAGCTTCAAACATTTCTGGTATATGAATAACATGATGTTTTTCAATGGCAAAAATCAATGAATATTGTAAATGCACAAACAGTAATTTCTCCGCATTGCAAGGTGCAATTCTGAAATTTTTTGCTTTTTCCTGCTCCTCTTAGCATGATAAAGAAGATTCAAAGAGAGTGAGATGCCAGCTCCTTTCATTCAGTCAGTAGCTTCAATCATTTCTGGACGTTTTTCAATGGCAAAAATCAATGAATATTGTAAATGCACAAACAGTAATTTCTCCGCATTGCAAGGTGCAATTCTGAAATTTTTTGCTTTTTCCTGCTCCTCTTAGCATGACAAAGAAGATTCAAAGAGAGTAAGATGCCAGCTCCTTTCATTCAGTCAGTAGCTTCAATCATTTCTGGACGTTTTTCAATGGCAAAAATCAATGAATATTGTAAATGCACAAACAGTAATTTCTCCGCATTGCAAGGTGCAATTCTGAAATTTTTTGCTTTTTCCTGCTCCTCTTAGCATGATAAAGAAGATTCAAAGAGAGTGAGATGCCAGCTCCTTTCATTCAGTCAGTAGCTTCAATCATTTCTGGTATATGAATAACATGATGTTTTTCAATGGCAAAAATCAATGAATATTGTAAATGCACAAACAGTAATTTCTCCGCATTGCAAGTTGCAATTCTGAAATTTTTTGCTTTTTCCTGCTCCTCTTAGCATGATAAAGAAGATTCAAAGAGAGTGAGATGCCAGCTCCTTTCATTCAGTCAGTAGCTTCAATCATTTCTGGACGTTTTTCAATGGCAAAAATCAATGAATATTGTAAATGCACAAACAGTAATTTCTCCGCATTGCAAGGTGCAATTCTGAAATTTTTTGCTTTTTCCTGCTCCTCTTAGCATGATAAAGAAGATTCAAAGAGAGTGAGATGCCAGCTCCTTTCATTCAGTCAGTAGCTTCAATCATTTCTGGACGTTTTTCAATGGCAAAAATCAATGAATATTGTAAATGCACAAACAGTAATTTCTCCGCATTGCAAGGTGCAATTCTGAAATTTTTTGCTTTTTCCTGCTCCTCTTAGCATGATAAAGAAGATTCAAAGAGAGTGAGATGCCAGCTCCTTTCATTCAGTCAGTAGCTTCAAACATTTCTGGTATATGAATAACATGATGTTTTTCAATGGCAAAAATCAATGAATATTGTAAATGCACAAAGAGTAATTTCTCCGCATTGCAAGGTGCAATTCTGAAATTTTTTGCTTTTTCCTGCTCCTCTTAGCATGATAAAGAAGATTCAAAGAGAGTGAGATGCCAGCTCCTTTCATTCAGTCAGTAGCTTCAATCATTTCTGGACGTTTTTCAATGGCAAAAATCAATGAATATTGTAAATGCACAAACAGTAATTTCTCCGCATTGCAAGGTGCAATTCTGAAATTTTTTGCTTTTTCCTGCTCCTCTTAGCATGATAAAGAAGATTCAAAGAGAGTGAGATGCCAGCTCCTTTCATTCAGTCAGTAGCTTCAATCATTTCTGGACGTTTTTCAATGGCAAAAATCAATGAATATTGTAAATGCACAAACAGTAATTTCTCCGCATTGCAAGGTGCAATTCTGAAATTTTTTGCTTTTTCCTGCTCCTCTTAGCATGATAAAGAAGATTCAAAGAGAGTGAGATGCCAGCTCCTTTCATTCAGTCAGTAGCTACAAACATTTCTGGTATATGAATAACATGATGTTTTTCAATGGCAAAAATCAATGAATATTGTAAATGCACAAACAGTAATTTCTCCGCATTGCAAGGTGCAATTCTGAAATTTTTTGCTTTTTCCTGCTCCTCTTAGCATGATAAAGAAGATTCAAAGAGAGTGAGATGCCAGCTCCTTTCATTCAGTCAGTAGCTTCAATCATTTCTGGATGTTTTTCAATGGCAAAAATCAATGAATATTGTAAATGCACAAACAGTAATTTCTCCGCATTGCAAGGTGCAATTCTGAAATTTTTTGCTTTTTCCTGCTCCTCTTAGCATGATAAAGAAGATTCAAAGAGAGTGAGATGCCAGCTCCTTTCATTCAGTCAGTAGCTTCAATCATTTCTGGACGTTTTTCAATGGCAAAAATCAATGAATATTGTAAATGCACAAACAGTAATTTCTCCGCATTGCAAGGTGCAATTCTGAAATTTTTTGCTTTTTCCTGCTCCTCTTAGCATGACAAAGAAGATTCAAAGAGAGTAAGATGCCAGCTCCTTTCATTCAGTCAGTAGCTTCAATCATTTCTGGTATATGAATAACATGATGTTTTTCAATGTCAAAAATCAATGAATATTGTAAATGCACAAACAGTAATTTCTCCGCATTGCAAGGTGCAATTCTGAAATTTTTTGCTTTTTCCTGCTCCTCTTAGCATGATAAAGAAGATTCAAAGAGAGTGAGATGCCAGCTCCTTTCATTCAGTCAGTAGCTTCAATCATTTCTGGACGTTTTTCAATGGCAAAAATCAATGAATATTGTAAATGCACAAACAGTAATTTCTCCGCATTGCAAGGTGCAATTCTGAAATTTTTTGCTTTTTCCTGCTCCTCTTAGCATGATAAAGAAGATTCAAAGAGAGTGAGATGCCAGCTCCTTTCATTCAGTCAGTAGCTTCAATCATTTCTGGACGTTTTTCAATGGCAAAAATCAATGAATATTGTAAATGCACAAACAGTAATTTCTCCGCATTGCAAGGTGCAATTCTGAAATTTTTTGCTTTTTCCTGCTCCTCTTAGCATGATAAAGAAGATTCAAAGAGAGTGAGATGCCAGGTCCTTTCATTCAGTCAGTAGCTTCAAACATTTCTGGTATATGAATAATATGATGTTTTTCAATGGCAAAAATCAATGAATATTGTAAAAGCACAAACAGTAATTTCTCCGCATTGCAAGGTGCAATTCTGAAATTTTTTGCTTTTTCCTGCTCCTCTTAGCATGATAAAGAAGATTCAAAGAGAGTGAGATGCCAGCTCCTTTCATTCAGTCAGTAGCTTCAATCATTTCTGGACGTTTTTCAATGGCAAAAATCAATGAATATTGTAAATGCACAAACAGTAATTTCTCCGCATTGCAAGGTGCAATTCTGAAATTTTTTGCTTTTTCCTGCTCCTCTTAGCATGATAAAGAAGATTCAAAGAGAGTGAGATGCCAGCTCCTTTCATTCAGTCAGTAGCTTCAATCATTTCTGGTATATGAATAACATGATGTTTTTCAATGGCAAAAATCAATGAATATTGTAAATGCACAAACAGTAATTTCTCCGCATTGCAAGTTGCAATTCTGAAATTTTTTGCTTTTTCCTGCTCCTCTTAGCATGATAAAGAAGATTCAAAGAGAGTGAGATGCCAGCTCCTTTCATTCAGTCAGTAGCTTCAATCATTTCTGGACGTTTTTCAATGGCAAAAATCAATGAATATTGTAAATGCACAAACAGTAATTTCTCCGCATTGCAAGGTGCAATTCTGAAATTTTTTGCTTTTTCCTGCTCCTCTTAGCATGATAAAGAAGATTCAAAGAGAGTGAGATGCCAGCTCCTTTCATTCAGTCAGTAGCTTCAAACATTTCTGGTATATGAATAACATGATGTTTTTCAATGGCAAAAATCAATGAATATTGTAAATGCACAAACAGTAATTTCTCCGCATTGCAAGGTGCAATTCTGAAATTTTTTGCTTTTTCCTGCTCCTCTTAGCATGATAAAGAAGATTCAAAGAGAGTGAGATGCCAGCTCCTTTTATTCAGTCAGTAGCTTCAATCATTTCTGGACGTTTTTCAATGGCAAAAATCAATGAATATTGTAAATGCACAAACAGTAATTTCTCCGCATTGCAAGGTGCAATTCTGAAATTTTTTGCTTTTTCCTGCTCCTCTTAGCATGACAAAGAAGATTCAAAGAGAGTAAGATGCCAGCTCCTTTCATTCAGTCAGTAGCTTCAATCATTTCTGGACGTTTTTCAATGGCAAAAATCAATGAATATTGTAAATGCACAAACAGTAATTTCTCCGCATTGCAAGGTGCAATTCTGAAATTTTTTGCTTTTTCCTGCTCCTCTTAGCATGATAAAGAAGATTCAAAGAGAGTGAGATGCCAGCTCCTTTCATTCAGTCAGTAGCTTCAATCATTTCTGGTATATGAATAACATGATGTTTTTCAATGGCAAAAATCAATGAATATTGTAAATGCACAAACAGTAATTTCTCCGCATTGCAAGTTGCAATTCTGAAATTTTTTGCTTTTTCCTGCTCCTCTTAGCATGATAAAGAAGATTCAAAGAGAGTGAGATGCCAGCTCCTTTCATTCAGTCAGTAGCTTCAATCATTTCTGGACGTTTTTCAATGGCAAAAATCAATGAATATTGTAAATGCACAAACAGTAATTTCTCCGCATTGCAAGGTGCAATTCTGAAATTTTTTGCTTTTTCCTGCTCCTCTTAGCATGATAAAGAAGATTCAAAGAGAGTGAGATGCCAGCTCCTTTCATTCAGTCAGTAGCTTCAATCATTTCTGGACGTTTTTCAATGGCAAAAATCAATGAATATTGTAAATGCACAAACAGTAATTTCTCCGCATTGCAAGGTGCAATTCTGAAATTTTTTGCTTTTTCCTGCTCCTCTTAGCATGATAAAGAAGATTCAAAGAGAGTGAGATGCCAGCTCCTTTCATTCAGTCAGTAGCTTCAAACATTTCTGGTATATGAATAACATGATGTTTTTCAATGGCAAAAATCAATGAATATTGTAAATGCACAAACAGTAATTTCTCCGCATTGCAAGGTGCAATTCTGAAATTTTTTGCTTTTTCCTGCTCCTCTTAGCATGATAAAGAAGATTCAAAGAGAGTGAGATGCCAGCTCCTTTCATTCAGTCAGTAGCTTCAATCATTTCTGGTATATGAATAACATGATGTTTTTCAATGGCAAAAATCAATGAATATTGTAAATGCACAAACAGTAATTTCTCCACATTGTAAGGTGCAATTCTGAAATTTTTTGCTTTTTCCTGCTCCTCTTAGCATGATAAAGAAGATTCAAAGAGAGTGAGATGCCAGCTCCTTTCATTCAGTCAGTAGCTTCAATCATTTCTGGACGTTTTTCAATGACAAAAATCAATGAATATTGTAAATGCACAAACAGTAATTTCTCCGCATTGCAAGGTGCAATTCTGAAATTTTTTGCTTTTTCCTGCTCCTCTTAGCATGATAAAGAAGATTCAAAGAGAGTGAGATGCCAGCTCCTTTCATTCAGTCAGTAGCTACAAACATTTCTGGTATATGAATAACATGATGTTTTTCAATGGCAAAAATCAATGAATATTGTAAATGCACAAACAGTAATTTCTCCGCATTGCAAGGTGCAATTCTGAAATTTTTTGCTTTTTCCTGCTCCTCTTAGCATGATAAAGAAGATTCAAAGAGAGTGAGATGCCAGCTCCTTTCATTCAGTCAGTAGCTTCAATCATTTCTGGACGTTTTTCAATGGCAAAAATCAATGAATATTGTAAATGCACAAACAGTAATTTCTCCGCATTGCAAGGTGCAATTCTGAAATTTTTTGCTTTTTCCTGCTCCTCTTAGCATGATAAAGAAGATTCAAAGAGAGTGAGATGCCAGCTCCTTTCATTCAGTCAGTAGCTTCAATCATTTCTGGACGTTTTTCAATGGCAAAAATCAATGAATATTGTAAATGCACAAACAGTAATTTCTCCGCATTGCAAGGTGCAATTCTGAAATTTTTTGCTTTTTCCTGCTCCTCTTAGCATGATAAAGAAGATTCAAAGAGAGTGAGATGCCAGCTCCTTTCATTCAGTCAGTAGCTTCAATAATTTCTGGACGTTTTTCAATGGCAAAAATCAATGAATATTGTAAATGCACAAACAGTAATTTCTCCGCATTGCAAGGTGCAATTCTGAAATTTTTTGCTTTTTCCTGCTCCTCTTAGCATGATAAAGAAGATTCAAAGAGATTGAGATGCCAGCTCCTTTCATTCAGTCAGTAGCTTCAATCATTTCTGGACGTTTTTCAATGGCAAAAATCAATGAATATTGTAAATGCACAAACAGTAATTTCTCCGCATTGCAAGGTGCAATTCTGAAATTTTTTGCTTTTTCCTGCTCCTCTTAGCATGATAAAGAAGATTCAAAGAGAGTGAGATGCCAGCTC
This sequence comes from Phyllobates terribilis, assembly GCF_046119375.1. Lineage (NCBI taxonomy): Eukaryota > Metazoa > Chordata > Amphibia > Anura > Dendrobatidae > Phyllobates > Phyllobates terribilis. Next base: position 76,022 of record NW_027365325.1, on the reverse strand, counting down.
CTTTCATTCAGTCAGTAGCTTCAAACATTTCTGGTATATGAATAATATGATGTTTTTCAATGGCAAAAATCAATGAATATTGTAAAAGCACAAACAGTAATTTCTCCGCATTGCAAGGTGCAATTCTGAAATTTTTTGCTTTTTCCTGCTCCTCTTAGCATGATAAAGAAGATTCAAAGAGAGTGAGATGCCAGCTCCTTTCATTCAGTCAGTAGCTTCAATCATTTCTGGACGTTTTTCAATGGCAAAAATCAATGAATATTGTAAATGCACAAACAGTAATTTCTCCGCATTGCAAGGTGCAATTCTGAAATTTTTTGCTTTTTCCTGCTCCTCTTAGCATGATAAAGAAGATTCAAAGAGAGTGAGATGCCAGCTCCTTTCATTCAGTCAGTAGCTTCAATCATTTCTGGTATATGAATAACATGATGTTTTTCAATGGCAAAAATCAATGAATATTGTAAATGCACAAACAGTAATTTCTCCGCATTGCAAGTTGCAATTCTGAAATTTTTTGCTTTTTCCTGCTCCTCTTAGCATGATAAAGAAGATTCAAAGAGAGTGAGATGCCAGCTCCTTTCATTCAGTCAGTAGCTTCAATCATTTCTGGACGTTTTTCAATGGCAAAAATCAATGAATATTGTAAATGCACAAACAGTAATTTCTCCGCATTGCAAGGTGCAATTCTGAAATTTTTTGCTTTTTCCTGCTCCTCTTAGCATGATAAAGAAGATTCAAAGAGAGTGAGATGCCAGCTCCTTTCATTCAGTCAGTAGCTTCAATCATTTCTGGACGTTTTTCAATGGCAAAAATCAATGAATATTGTAAATGCACAAACAGTAATTTCTCCGCATTGCAAGGTGCAATTCTGAAATTTTTTGCTTTTTCCTGCTCCTCTTAGCATGATAAAGAAGATTCAAAGAGAGTGAGATGCCAGCTCCTTTCATTCAGTCAGTAGCTTCAAACATTTCTGGTATATGAATAACATGATGTTTTTCAATGGCAAAAATCAATGAATATTGTAAAAGCACAAACAGTAATTTCTCCGCATTGCAAGGTGCAATTCTGAAATTTTTTGCTTTTTCCTGCTCCTCTTAGCATGATCAAGAAGATTCAAAGAGAGTGAGATGCCAGCTCCTTTCATTCAGTCAGTAGCTTCAATCATTTCTGGACGTTTTTCAATGGCAAAAATCAATGAATATTGTAAATGCACAAACAGTAATTTCTCCGCATTGCAAGGTGCAATTCTGAAATTTTTTGCTTTTTCCTGCTCCTCTTAGCATGATAAAGAAGATTCAAAGAGAGTGAGATGCCAGCTCCTTTCATTCAGTCAGTAGCTTCAATCATTTCTGGTATATGAATAACATGATGTTTTTCAATGGCAAAAATCAATGAATATTGTAAATGCACAAACAGTAATTTCTCCACATTGCAAGGTGCAATTCTGAAATTTTTTGCTTTTTCCTGCTCCTCTTAGCATGATAAAGAAGATTCAAAGAGAGTGAGATGACAGCTCCTTTCATTCAGTCAGTAGCTTCAATCATTTCTGGACGTTTTTCAATGGCAAAAATCAATGAATATTGTAAATGCACAAACAGTAATTTCTCCGCATTGCAAGGTGCAATTCTGAAATTTTTTGCTTTTTCCTGCTCCTCTTAGCATGATAAAGAAGATTCAAAGAGAGCGAGATGCCAGCTCCTTTCATTCAGTCAGTAGCTTCAATCATTTCTGGTATATGAATAACATGATGTTTTTCAATGGCAAAAATCAATGAATATTGTAAATGCACAAACAGTAATTTCTCCGCATTGCAAGGTGCAATTCTGAAATTTTTTGCTTTTTCCTGCTCCTCTTAGCATGATAAAGAAGATTCAAAGAGAGTGAGATGCCAGCTCCTTTCATTCAGTCAGTAGCTTCAATCATTTCTGGACGTTTTTCAATGGCAAAAATCAATGAATATTGTAAATGCACAAACAGTAATTTCTCCGCATTGCAAGGTGCAATTCTGAAATTTTTTGCTTTTTCCTGCTCCTCTTAGCATGATAAAGAAGATTCAAAGAGAGTGAGATGCCAGCTCCTTTCATTCAGTCAGTAGCTTCAAACATTTCTGGTATATGAATAACATGATGTTTTTCAATGGCAAAAATCAATGAATATTGTAAATGCACAAACAGTAATTTCTCCGCATTGCAAGGTGCAATTCTGAAATTTTTTGCTTTTTCCTGCTCCTCTTAGCATGATAAAGAAGATTCAAAGAGAGTGAGATGCCAGCTCCTTTCATTCAGTCAGTAGCTTCAAACATTTCTGGTATATGAATAACATGATGTTTTTCAATGGCAAAAATCAATGAATATTGTAAATGCACAAAGAGTAATTTCTCCGCATTGCAAGGTGCAATTCTGAAATTTTTTGCTTTTTCCTGCTCCTCTTAGCATGATAAAGAAGATTCAAAGAGAGTGAGATGCCAGCTCCTTTCATTCAGTCAGTAGCTTCAATCATTTCTGGACGTTTTTCAATGGCAAAAATCAATGAATATTGTAAATGCACAAACAGTAATTTCTCCGTATTGCAAGGTGCAATTCTGAAATTTTTTGCTTTTTCCTGCTCCTCTTAGCATGATAAAGAAGATTCAAAGAGAGTGAGATGCCAGCTCCTTTCATTCAGTCAGTAGCTTCAATCATTTCTGGACGTTTTTCAATGGCAAAAATCAATGAATATTGTAAATGCACAAACAGTAATTTCTCCGCATTGCAAGGTGCAATTCTGAAATTTTTTGCTTTTTCCTGCTCCTCTTAGCATGATAAAGAAGATTCAAAGAGAGTGAGATGCCAGCTCCTTTCATTCAGTCAGTAGCTACAAACATTTCTGGTATATGAATAACATGATGTTTTTCAATGGCAAAAATCAATGAATATTGTAAATGCACAAACAGTAATTTCTCCGCATTGCAAGGTGCAATTCTGAAATTTTTTGCTTTTTCCTGCTCCTCTTAGCATGATAAAGAAGATTCAAAGAGAGTGAGATGCCAGATCCTTTCATTCAGTCAGTAGCTTCAATCATTTCTGGACGTTTTTCAATGGCAAAAATCAATGAATATTGTAAATGCACAAACAGTAATTTCTCCGCATTGCAAGGTGCAATTCTGAAATTTTTTGCTTTTTCCTGCTCCTCTTAGCATGATAAAGAAGATTCAAAGAGAGTGAGATGCCAGCTCCTTTCATTCAGTCAGTAGCTTCAATCATTTCTGGACGTTTTTCAATGGCAAAAATCAATGAATATTGTAAATGCACAAACAGTAATTTCTCCGCATTGCAAGGTGCAATTCTGAAATTTTTTGCTTTTTCCTGCTCCTCTTAGCATGATAAAGAAGATTCAAAGAGAGTGAGATGCCAGCTCTTTTCATTCAGTCAGTAGCTTCAATCATTTCTGGTATATGAATAACATGATGTTTTTCAATGGCAAAAATCAATGAATATTGTAAATGCACAAACAGTAATTTCTCCGCATTGCAAGTTGCAATTCTGAAATTTTTTGCTTTTTCCTGCTCCTCTTAGCATGATAAAGAAGATTCAAAGAGAGTGAGATGCCAGCTCCTTTCATTCAGTCAGTAGCTTCAATCATTTCTGGACGTTTTTCAATGGCAAAAATCAATGAATATTGTAAATGCACAAACAGTAATTTCTCCGCATTGCAAGGTGCAATTCTGAAATTTTTTGCTTTTTCCTGCTCCTCTTAGCATGATAAAGAAGATTCAAAGAGAGTGAGATGCCAGCTCCTTTCATTCAGTCAGTAGCTTCAATCATTTCTGGACGTTTTTCAATGGCAAAAATCAATGAATATTGTAAATGCACAAACAGTAATTTCTCCGCATTGCAAGGTGCAATTCTGAAATTTTTTGCTTTTTCCTGCTCCTCTTAGCATGATAAAGAAGATTCAAAGAGAGTGAGATGCCAGCTCCTTTCATTCAGTCAGTAGCTTCAAACATTTCTGGTATATGAATAACATGATGTTTTTCAATGGCAAAAATCAATGAATATTGTAAAAGCACAAACAGTAATTTCTCCGCATTGCAAGGTGCAATTCTGAAATTTTTTGCTTTTTCCTGCTCCTCTTAGCATGATAAAGAAGATTCAAAGAGAGTGAGATGCCAGCTCCTTTCATTCAGTCAGTAGCTTCAATCATTTCTGGACGTTTTTCAATGGCAAAAATCAATGAATATTGTAAATGCACAAACAGTAATTTCTCCGCATTGCAAGGTGCAATTCTGAAATTTTTTGCTTTTTCCTGCTCCTCTTAGCATGATAAAGAAGATTCAAAGAGAGTGAGATGCCAGCTCCTTTCATTCAGTCAGTAGCTTCAATCATTTCTGGTATATGAATAACATGATGTTTTTCAATGGCAAAAATCAATGAATATTGTAAATGCACAAACAGTAATTTCTCCACATTGCAAGGTGCAATTCTGAAATTTTTTGCTTTTTCCTGCTCCTCTTAGCATGATAAAGAAGATTCAAAGAGAGTGAGATGACAGCTCCTTTCATTCAGTCAGTAGCTTCAATCATTTCTGGACGTTTTTCAATGGCAAAAATCAATGAATATTGTAAATGCACAAACAGTAATTTCTCCGCATTGCAAGGTGCAATTCTGAAATTTTTTGCTTTTTCCTGCTCCTCTTAGCATGATAAAGAAGATTCAAAGAGAGCGAGATGCCAGCTCCTTTCATTCAGTCAGTAGCTTCAATCATTTCTGGTATATGAATAACATGATGTTTTTCAATGGCAAAAATCAATGAATATTGTAAATGCACAAACAGTAATTTCTCCGCATTGCAAGGTGCAATTCTGAAATTTTTTGCTTTTTCCTGCTCCTCTTAGCATGATAAAGAAGATTCAAAGAGAGTGAGATGCCAGCTCCTTTCATTCAGTCAGTAGCTTCAATCATTTCTGGACGTTTTTCAATGGCAAAAATCAATGAATATTGTAAATGCACAAACAGTAATTTCTCCGCATTGCAAGGTGCAATTCTGAAATTTTTTGCTTTTTCCTGCTCCTCTTAGCATGATAAAGAAGATTCAAAGAGAGTGAGATGCCAGCTCCTTTCATTCAGTCAGTAGCTTCAAACATTTCTGGTATATGAATAACATGATGTTTTTCAATGGCAAAAATCAATGAATATTGTAAATGCACAAACAGTAATTTCTCCGCATTGCAAGGTGCAATTCTGAAATTTTTTGCTTTTTCCTGCTCCTCTTAGCATGATAAAGAAGATTCAAAGAGAGTGAGATGCCAGCTCCTTTCATTCAGTCAGTAGCTTCAAACATTTCTGGTATATGAATAACATGATGTTTTTCAATGGCAAAAATCAATGAATATTGTAAATGCACAAAGAGTAATTTCTCCGCATTGCAAGGTGCAATTCTGAAATTTTTTGCTTTTTCCTGCTCCTCTTAGCATGATAAAGAAGATTCAAAGAGAGTGAGATGCCAGCTCCTTTCATTCAGTCAGTAGCTTCAATCATTTCTGGACGTTTTTCAATGGCAAAAATCAATGAATATTGTAAATGCACAAACAGTAATTTCTCCGCATTGCAAGGTGCAATTCTGAAATTTTTTGCTTTTTCCTGCTCCTCTTAGCATGATAAAGAAGATTCAAAGAGAGTGAGATGCCAGCTCCTTTCATTCAGTCAGTAGCTTCAATCATTTCTGGACGTTTTTCAATGGCAAAAATCAATGAATATTGTAAATGCACAAACAGTAATTTCTCCGCATTGCAAGGTGCAATTCTGAAATTTTTTGCTTTTTCCTGCTCCTCTTAGCATGATAAAGAAGATTCAAAGAGAGTGAGATGCCAGCTCCTTTCATTCAGTCAGTAGCTACAAACATTTCTGGTATATGAATAACATGATGTTTTTCAATGGCAAAAATCAATGAATATTGTAAATGCACAAACAGTAATTTCTCCGCATTGCAAGGTGCAATTCTGAAATTTTTTGCTTTTTCCTGCTCCTCTTAGCATGATAAAGAAGATTCAAAGAGAGTGAGATGCCAGATCCTTTCATTCAGTCAGTAGCTTCAATCATTTCTGGACGTTTTTCAATGGCAAAAATCAATGAATATTGTAAATGCACAAACAGTAATTTCTCCGCATTGCAAGGTGCAATTCTGAAATTTTTTGCTTTTTCCTGCTCCTCTTAGCATGATAAAGAAGATTCAAAGAGAGTGAGATGCCAGCTCCTTTCATTCAGTCAGTAGCTTCAATCATTTCTGGACGTTTTTCAATGGCAAAAATCAATGAATATTGTAAATGCACAAACAGTAATTTCTCCGCATTGCAAGGTGCAATTCTGAAATTTTTTGCTTTTTCCTGCTCCTCTTAGCATGACAAAGAAGATTCAAAGAGAGTAAGATGCCAGCTCCTTTCATTCAGTCAGTAGCTTCAATCATTTCTGGTATATGAATAACATGATGTTTTTCAATGGCAAAAATCAATGAATATTGTAAATGCACAAACAGTAATTTCTCCGCATTGCAAGGTGCAATTCTGAAATTTTTTGCTTTTTCCTGCTCCTCTTAGCATGATAAAGAAGATTCAAAGAGAGTGAGATGCCAGCTCCTTTCATTCAGTCAGTAGCTTCAATCATTTCTGGACGTTTTTCAATGGCAAAAATCAATGAATATTGTAAATGCACAAACAGTAATTTCTCCGCATTGCAAGGTGCAATTCTGAAATTTTTTGCTTTTTCCTGCTCCTCTTAGCATGATAAAGAAGATTCAAAGAGAGTGAGATGCCAGCTCCTTTCATTCAGTCAGTAGCTTCAATCATTTCTGGACGTTTTTCAATGGCAAAAATCAATGAATATTGTAAATGCACAAACAGTAATTTCTCCGCATTGCAAGGTGCAATTCTGAAATTTTTTGCTTTTTCCTGCTCCTCTTAGCATGATAAAGAAGATTCAAAGAGAGTGAGATGCCAGCTCCTTTCATTCAGTCAGTAGCTTCAAACATTTCTGGTATATGAATAACATGATGTTTTTCAATGGCAAAAATCAATGAATATTGTAAAAGCACAAACAGTAATTTCTCCGCATTGCAAGGTGCAATTCTGAAATTTTTTGCTTTTTCCTGCTCCTCTTAGCATGATAAAGAAGATTCAAAGAGAGTGAGATGCCAGCTCCTTTCATTCAGTCAGTAGCTTCAATCATTTCTGGACGTTTTTCAATGGCAAAAATCAATGAATATTGTAAATGCACAAACAGTAATTTCTCCGCATTGCAAGGTGCAATTCTGAAATTTTTTGCTTTTTCCTGCTCCTCTTAGCATGATAAAGAAGATTCAAAGAGAGTGAGATGCCAGCTCCTTTCATTCAGTCAGTAGCTTCAATCATTTCTGGACGTTTTTCAATGGCAAAAATCAATGAATATTGTAAATGCACAAACAGTAATTTCTCTGCATTGCAAGGTGCAATTCTGAAATTTTTTGCTTTTTCCTGCTCCTCTTAGCATGATAAAGAAGATTCAAAGAGAGTGAGATGCCAGCTCCTTTCATTCAGTCAGTAGCTTCAAACATTTCTGGTATATGAATAACATGATGTTTTTCAATGGCAAAAATCAATGAATATTGTAAAAGCACAAACAGTAATTTCTCCGCATTGCAAGGTGCAATTCTGAAATTTTTTGCTTTTTCCTGCTCCTCTTAGCATGATAAAGAAGATTCAAAGAGAGTGAGATGCCAGCTCCTTTCATTCAGTCAGTAGCTTCAATCATTTCTGGACGTTTTTCAATGGCAAAAATCAATGAATATTGTAAATGCACAAACAGTAATTTCTCCGCATTGCAAGGTGCAATTCTGAAATTTTTTGCTTTTTCCTGCTCCTCTTAGCATGATAAAGAAGATTCAAAGAGAGTGAGATGCCAGCTCCTTTCATTTAGTCAGTAGCTTCAATTATTTCTGGACGTTTTTCAATGGCAAAAATCAATGAATATTGTAAATGCACAAACAGTAATTTCTCCGCATTGCAAGGTGCAATTCTGAAATTTTTTGCTTTTTCCTGCTCCTCTTAGCATGATAAAGAAGATTCAAAGAGAGTGAGATGCCAGCTCCTTTCATTCAGTCAGTTGCTTCAATCATTTCTGGACGTTTTTCAATGGCAAAAATCAATGAATATTGTAAATGCACAAACAGTAATTTCTCCGCATTGCAAGGTGCAATTCTGAAATTTTTTGCTTTTTCCTGCTCCTCTTAGCATGATAAAGAAGATTCAAAGAGAGTGAGATGCCAGCTCCTTTCATTCAGTCAGTAGCTTCAATCATTTCTGGACGTTTTTCAATGGCAAAAATCAATGAATATTGAAAAATGCACAAACAGTAATTTCTCCGCATTGCAAGGTGCAATTCTGAAATTTTTTGCTTTTTCCTGCTCCTCTTTGCATGATAAAGAAGATTCAAAGAGAGTGAGATGCCAGCTCCTTTCATTCAGTCAGTAGCTTCAATCATTTCTGGTATATGAATAACATGATGTTTTTCAATGGCAAAAATCAATGAATATTGTAAATGCACAAACAGTAATTTCTCCGCATTGCAAGGTGCAATTCTGAAATTTTTGGCTTTTTCCTGCTCCTCTTAGCATGATAAAGAAGATTCAAAGAGAGTGAGATGCCAGCTCCTTTCATTCAGTCAGTAGCTTCAATCATTTCTGGATGTTTTTCAATGGCAAAAATCAATGAATATTGTAAATGCACAAACAGTAATTTCTCCGCATTGCAAGGTGCAATTCTGAAATTTCTTGCATTTTCCTGCTCCTCTTAGCATGATAAAGAAGATTCAAAGAGAGTGAGATGCCAGCTCCTTTCATTCAGTCAGTAGCTTCAATCATTTCTGGACGTTTTTCAATGGCAAAAATCAATGAATATTGTAAATGCACAAACAGTAATTTCTCCGCATTGCAAGGTGCAATTCTGAAATTTTTTGCTTTTTCCTGCTCCTCTTAGCATGATAAAGAAGATTCAAAGAGAGTGAGATGCCAGCTCCTTTCATTCAGTCAGTAGCTTCAAACATTTCTGGTATATGAATAACATGATGTTTTTCAATGGCAAAAATCAATGAATATTGTAAATGCACAATCAGTAATTTCTCCGCATTGCAAGGTGCAATTCTGAAATTTTTTGCTTTTTCCTGCTTCTCTTAGCATGATAAAGAAGATTCAAAGAGAGTGAGATGCCAGCTCCTTTCATTCAGTCAGTAGCTTCAATCATTTCTGGACGTTTTTCAATGGCAAAAATCAATGAATATTGTAAATGCACAAACAGTAATTTCTCCGCATTGCAAGGTGCAATTCTGAAATTTTTTGCTTTTTCCTGCTCCTCTTAGCATGATAAAGAAGATTCAAAGAGAGTGAGATGCCAGCTTCTTTCATTCAGTCAGTAGCTTCAAACATTTCTGGGATATGAATAACATGATGTTTTTCAATGGCAAAAATTAATGAATATTGTAAATGCACAAACAGTAATTTCTCCGCATTGCAAGGTGCAATTCTGAAATTTTTTGCTTTTTCCTGCTCCTCTTAGCATGATAAAGAAGATTCAAAGAGAGTGAGATGCCAGCTCCTTTCATTCAGTCAGTAGCTTCAATCATTTCTGGACGTTTTTCAATGGCAAAAATCAATGAATATTGTAAATGCACAAACAGTAATTTCTCCGCATTGCAAGGTGCAATTCTGAAATTTTTTGCTTTTTCCTGCTCCTCTTAGCATGATAAAGAAGATTCAAAGAGAGTGAGATGCCAGCTCCTTTCATTCAGTCAGTAGCTTCAATCATTTCTGGACGTTTTTCAATGGCAAAAATCAATGAATATTGTAAATGCACAAACAGTAATTTCTCCGCATTGCAAGGTGCAATTCTGAAATTTTTTGCTTTTTCCTGCTCCTCTTAGCATGATAAAGAAGATTCAAAGAGAGTGAGATGCCAGCTCCTTTCATTCAGTCAGTAGCTTCAATCATTTCTGGTATATGAATAACATGATGTTTTTCAATGGCAAAAATCAATGAATATTGTAAATGCACAAACAGTAATTTCTCCGCATTGCAAGTTGCAATTCTGAAATTTTTTGCTTTTTCCTGCTCCTCTTAGCATGATAAAGAAGATTCAAAGAGAGTGAGATGCCAGCTCCTTTCATTCAGTCAGTAGCTTCAATCATTTCTGGACGTTTTTTAATGGCAAAAATCAATGAATATTGTAAATGCACAAACAGTAATTTCTCCGCATTGCAAGGTGCAATTCTGAAATTTTTTGCTTTTTCCTGCTCCTCTTAGCATGATAAAGAAGATTCAAAGAGAGTGAGATGCCAGCTCCTTTCATTCAGTCAGTAGCTTCAATCATTTCTGGACGTTTTTCAATGGCAAAAATCAATGAATATTGTAAATGCACAAACAGTAATTTCTCCGCATTGCAAGGTGCAATTCTGAAATTTTTTGCTTTTTCCTGCTCCTCTTAGCATGATAAAGAAGATTCAAAGAGAGTGAGATGCCAGCTCCTTTCATTCAGTCAGTAGCTTCAAACATTTCTGGTATATGAATAACATGATGTTTTTCAATGGCAAAAATCAATGAATATTGTAAAAGCACAAACAGTAATTTCTCCGCATTGCAAGGTGCAATTCTGAAATTTTTTGCTTTTTCCTGCTCCTCTTAGCATGATAAAGAAGATTCAAAGAGAGTGAGATGCCAGCTCCTTTCATTCAGTCAGTAGCTTCAATCATTTCTGGACGTTTTTCAATGGCAAAAATCAATGAATATTGTAAATGCACAAACAGTAATTTCTCCGCATTGCAAGGTGCAATTCTGAAATTTTTTGCTTTTTCCTGCTCCTCTTAGCATGATAAAGAAGATTCAAAGAGAGTGAGATGCCAGCTCCTTTCATTCAGTCAGTAGCTTCAATCATTTCTGGTATATGAATAACATGATGTTTTTCAATGGCAAAAATCAATGAATATTGCAAATGCACAAACAGTAATTTCTCCACATTGCAAGGTGCAATTCTGAAATTTTTTGCTTTTTCCTGCTCCTCTTAGCATGATAAAGAAGATTCAAAGAGAGTGAGATGCCAGCTCCTTTCATTCAGTCAGTAGCTTCAATCTCTTCTGGACGTTTTTCAATGGCAAAAATCAATGAATATTGTAAATGCACAAACAGTAATTTCTCCGCATTGCAAGGTGCAATTCTGATATTTTTTGCTTTTTCCTGCTCCTCTTAGCATGATAAAGAAGATTCAAAGAGAGCGAGATGCCAGCTCCTTTCATTCAGTCAGTAGCTTCAATCATTTCTGGTATATGAATAACATGATGTTTTTCAATGGCAAAAATCAATGAATATTGTAAATGCACAAACAGTAATTTCTCCGCATTGCAAGGTGCAATTCTGAAATTTTTTGCTTTTTCCTGCTCCTCTTAGCATGATAAAGAAGATTCAAAGAGAGTGAGATGCCAGCTCCTTTCATTCAGTCAGTAGCTTCAATCATTTCTGGACGTTTTTCAATGGCAAAAATCAATGAATATTGTAAATGCACAAACAGTAATTTCTCCGCATTGCAAGGTGCAATTCTGAAATTTTTTGCTTTTTCCTGCTCCTCTTAGCATGATAAAGAAGATTCAAAGAGAGTGAGATGCCAGCTCCTTTCATTCAGTCAGTAGCTTCAAACATTTCTGGTATATGAATAACATGATGTTTTTCAATGGCAAAAATCAATGAATATTGTAAATGCACAAACAGTAATTTCTCCGCATTGCAAGGTGCAATTCTGAAATTTTTTGCTTTTTCCTGCTCCTCTTAGCATGATAAAGAAGATTCAAAGAGAGTGAGATGCCAGCTCCTTTCATTCAGTCAGTAGCTTCAATCATTTCTGGACGTTTTTCAATGGCAAAAATCAATGAATATTGTAAATGCACAAACAGTAATTTCTCCGCATTGCAAGGTGCAATTCTGAAATTTTTTGCTTTTTCCTGCTCCTCTTAGCATGATAAAGAAGATTCAAAGAGAGTGAGATGCCAGCTCCTTTCATTCAGTCAGTAGCTTCAATCATTTCTGGACGTTTTTCAATGGCAAAAATCAATGAATATTGTAAATGCACAAACAGTAATTTCTCCGCATTGCAAGGTGCAATTCTGAAATTTTTTGCTTTTTCCTGCTCCTCTTAGCATGATAAAGAAGATTCAAACAGAGTGAGATGCCAGCTCCTTTCATTCAGTCAGTAGCTTCAATCATTTCTGGTATATGAATAACATGATGTTTTTCAATGGCAAAAATCAATGAATATTGTAAATGCACAAACAGTAATTTCTCCGCATTGCAAGTTGCAATTCTGAAATTTTTTGCTTTTTCCTGCTCCTCTTAGCATGATAAAGAAGATTCAAAGAGAGTGAGATGCCAGCTCCTTTCATTCAGTCAGTAGCTTCAATCATTTCTGGACGTTTTTCAATGGCAAAAATCAATGAATATTGTAAATGCACAAACAGTAATTTCTCCGCATTGCAAGGTGCAATTCTGAAATTTTTTGCTTTTTCCTGCTCCTCTTAGCATGATAAAGAAGATTCAAAGAGAGTGAGATGCCAGCTCCTTTCATTCAGTCAGTAGCTTCAATCATTTCTGGACGTTTTTCAATGGCAAAAATCAATGAATATTGTAAATGCACAAACAGTAATTTCTCCGCATTGCAAGGTGCAATTCTGAAATTTTTTGCTTTTTCCTGCTCCTCTTAGCATGATAAAGAAGATTCAAAGAGAGTGAGATGCCAGCTCCTTTCATTCAGTCAGTAGCTTCAAACATTTCTGGTATATGAATAACATGATGTTTTTCAATGGCAAAAATCAATGAATATTGTAAAAGCACAAACAGTAATTTCTCCGCATTGCAAGGTGCAATTCTGAAATTTTTTGCTTTTTCCTGCTCCTCTTAGCATGATAAAGAAGATTCAAAGAGAGTGAGATGCCAGCTCCTTTCATTCAGTCAGTAGCTTCAATCATTTCTGGACGTTTTTCAATGGCAAAAATCAATGAATATTGTAAATGCACAAACAGTAATTTCTCCGCATTGCAAGGTGCAATTCTGAAATTTTTTGCTTTTTCCTGCTCCTCTTAGCATGATAAAGAAGATTCAAAGAGAGTGAGATGCCAGCTCCTTTCATTCAGTCAGTAGCTTCAATCATTTCTGGTATATGAATAACATGATGTTTTTCAATGGCAAAAATCAATGAATATTGTAAATGCACAAACAGTAATTTCTCCACATTGCAAGGTGCAATTCTGAAATTTTTTGCTTTTTCCTGCTCCTCTTAGCATGATAAAGAAGATTCAAAGAGAGTGAGATGCCAGCTCCTTTCATTCAGTCAGTAGCTTCAATCATTTCTGGACGTTTTTCAATGGCAAAAATCAATGAATATTGTAAATGCACAAACAGTAATTTCTCCGCATTTCAAGGTGCAATTCTGAAATTTTTTGCTTTTTCCTGCTCCTCTTAGCATGATAAAGAAGATTCAAAGAGAGCGAGATGCCAGCTCCTTTCATTCAGTCAGTAGCTTCAATCATTTCTGGTATATGAATAACATGATGTTTTTCAATGGCAAAAATCAATGAATATTGTAAATGCACAAACAGTAATTTCTCCGCATTGCAAGGTGCAATTCTGAAATTTTTTGCTTTTTCCTTCTCCTCTTAGCATGATAAAGAAGATTCAAAGAGAGTGAGATGCCAGCTCCTTTCATTCAGTCAGTAGCTTCAATCATTTCTGGACGTTTTTCAATGGCAAAAATCAATGAATATTGTAAATGCACAAACAGTAATTTCTCCGCATTGCAAGGTGCAATTCTGAAATTTTTTGCTTTTTCCTGCTCCTCTTAGCATGATAAAGAAGATTCAAAGAGAGTGAGATGCCAGCTCCTTTCATTCAGTCAGTAGCTTCAAACATTTCTGGTATATGAATAACATGATGTTTTTCAATGGCAAAAATCAATGAATATTGTAAATGCACAAACAGTAATTTCTCCGCATTGCAAGGTGCAATTCTGAAATTTTTTGCTTTTTCCTGCTCCTCTTAGCATGATAAAGAAGATTCAAAGAGAGTGAGATGCCAGCTCCTTTCATTCAGTCAGTAGCTTCAATCATTTCTGGACGTTTTTCAATGGCAAAAATCAATGAATATTGTAAATGCACAAACAGTAATTTCTCCGCATTGCAAGGTGCAATTCTGAAATTTTTTGCTTTTTCCTGCTCCTCTTAGCATGATAAAGAAGATTCAAAGAGAGTGAGATGCCAGCTCCTTTCATTCAGTCAGTAGCTTCAATCATTTCTGGACGTTTTTCAATGGCAAAAATCAATGAATATTGTAAATGCACAAACAGTAATTTCTCCGCATTGCAAGGTGCAATTCTGAAATTTTTTGCTTTTTCCTGCTCCTCTTAGCATGATAAAGAAGATTCAAAGAGAGTGAGATGCCAGCTCCTTTCATTCAGTCAGTAGCTTCAATCATTTCTGGTATATGAATAACATGATGTTTTTCAATGGCAAAAATCAATGAATATTGTAAATGCACAAACAGTAATTTCTCCGCATTGCAAGGTGCAATTCTGAAATTTTTTGCTTTTTCCTGCTCCTCTTAGCATGATAAAGAAGATTCAAAGAGAGTGAGATGCCAGCTCCTTTCATTCAGTCAGTAGCTTCAATCTCTTCTGGACGTTTTTCAATGGCAAAAATCAATGAATATTGTAAATGCACAAACAGTAATTTCTCCGCATTGCAAGGTGCAATTCTGAAATTTTTTGCTTTTTCCTGCTCCTCTTAGCATGATAAAGAAGATTCAAAGAGAGCGAGATGCCAGCTCCTTTCATTCAGTCAGTAGCTTCAATCATTTCTGGTATATGAATAACATGATGTTTTTCAATGGCAAAAATCAATGAATATTGTAAATGCACAAACAGTAATTTCTCCGCATTGCAAGGTGCAATTCTGAAATTTTTTGCTTTTTCCTGCTCCTCTTAGCATGATAAAGAAGATTCAAAGAGAGTGAGATGCCAGCTCCTTTCATTCAGTCAGTAGCTTCAATCATTTCTGGACGTTTTTCAATGGCAAAAATCAATGAATATTGTAAATGCACAAACAGTAATTTCTCCGCATTGCAAGGTGCAATTCTGAAATTTTTTGCTTTTTCCTGCTCCTCTTAGCATGATAAAGAAGATTCAAAGAGAGTGAGATGCCAGCTCCTTTCATTCAGTCAGTAGCTTCAAACATTTCTGGTATATGAATAACATGATGTTTTTCAATGGCAAAAATCAATGAATATTGTAAATGCACAAACAGTAATTTCTCCGCATTGCAAGGTGCAATTCTGAAATTTTTTGCTTTTTCCTGCTCCTCTTAGCATGATAAAGAAGATTCAAAGAGAGTGAGATGCCAGCTCCTTTCATTCAGTCAGTAGCTTCAATCATTTCTGGACGTTTTTCAATGGCAAAAATCAATGAATATTGTAAATGCACAAACAGTAATTTCTCCGCATTGCAAGGTGCAATTCTGAAATTTTTTGCTTTTTCCTGCTCCTCTTAGCATGATAAAGAAGATTCAAAGAGAGTGAGATGCCAGCTCCTTTCATTCAGTCAGTAGCTTCAATCGCTTCTGGACGTTTTTCAATGGCAAAAATCAATGAATATTGTAAATGCACAAACAGTAATTTCTCCGCATTGCAAGGTGCAATTCTGAAATTTTTTGCTTTTTCCTGCTCCTCTTAGCATGATAAAGAAGATTCAAAGAGAGCGAGATGCCAGCTCCTTTCATTCAGTCAGTAGCTTCAATCATTTCTGGTATATGAATAACATGATGTTTTTCAATGGCAAAAATCAATGAATATTGTAAATGCACAAACAGTAATTTCTCCGCATTGCAAGGTGCAATTCTGAAATTTTTTGCTTTTTCCTGCTCCTCTTAGCATGATAAAGAAGATTCAAAGAGAGTGAGATGCCAGCTCCTTTCATTCAGTCAGTAGCTTCAATCATTTCTGGACGTTTTTCAATGGCAAAAATCAATGAATATTGTAAATGCACAAACAGTAATTTCTCCGCATTGCAAGGTGCAATTCTGAAATTTTTTGCTTTTTCCTGCTCCTCTTAGCATGATAAAGAAGATTCAAAGAGAGTGAGATGCCAGCTCCTTTCATTCAGTCAGTAGCTTCAAACATTTCTGGTATATGAATAACATGATGTTTTTCAATGGCAAAAATCAATGAATATTGTAAATGCACAAACAGTAATTTCTCCGCATTGCAAGGTGCAATTCTGAAATTTTTTGCTTTTTCCTGCTCCTCTTAGCATGATAAAGAAGATTCAAAGAGAGTGAGATGCCAGCTCCTTTCATTCAGTCAGTAGCTTCAATCATTTCTGGACGTTTTTCAATGGCAAAAATCAATGAATATTGTAAATGCACAAACAGTAATTTCTCCGCATTGCAAGGTGCAATTCTGAAATTTTTTGCTTTTTCCTGCTCCTCTTAGCATGATAAAGAAGATTCAAAGAGAGTGAGATGCCAGCTCCTTTCATTCAGTCAGTAGCTTCAATCATTTCTGGACGTTTTTCAATGGCAAAAATCAATGAATATTGTAAATGCACAAACAGTAATTTCTCCGCATTGCAAGGTGCAATTCTGAAATTTTTTGCTTTTTCCTGCTCCTCTTAGCATGATAAAGAAGATTCAAAGAGAGTGAGATGCCAGCTCCTTTCATTCAGTCAGTAGCTTCAATCATTTCTGGTATATGAATAACATGATGTTTTTCAATGGCAAAAATCAATAAATATTGTAAATGCACAAACAGTAATTTCTCCGCATTGCAAGGTGCAATTCTGAAATTTTTTGCTTTTTCCTGCTCCTCTTAGCATGATAAAGAAGATTCAAAGAGAGTGAGATGCCAGCTCCTTTCATTCAGTCAGCAGCTTCAATCATTTCTGGACATTTTTCAATGGCAAAAATCAATGAATATTGTAAATGCACAAACAGTAATTTCTCCGCATTGCAAGGTGCAATTCTGAAATGTTTTGCTTTTTCCTGCTCCTCTTAGCATGATAAAGAAGATTCAAAGAGAGTGAGATGCCAGCTCCTTTCATTCAGTCAGTAGCTTCAAACATTTCTGGTATATGAATAACATGATGTGTTTCAATGGCAAAAATCAATGAATATTGTAAAAGCACAAACAGTAATTTCTCCGCATTGCAAGGTGCAATTCTGAAATTTTTTGCTTTTTCCTGCTCCTCTTAGCATGATAAAGAAGATTCAAAGAGAGTGAGATGCCAGCTCCTTTCATTCAGTCAGTAGCTTCAATCATTTCTGGACGTTTTTCAATGGCAAAAATCAATGAATATTGTAAATGCACAAACAGTAATTTCTCCGCATTGCAAGGTGCCATTCTGAAATTTTTTGCTTTTTCCTGCTCCTCTTAGCATGATAAAGAAGATTCAAAGAGAGTGAGATTCCAGCTCCTTTCATTCAGTCAGTAGCTTCAATCATTTCTGGTATATGAATAACATGATGTTTTTCAATGGCAAAAATCAATGAATATTGTAAATGCACAAACAGTAATTTCTCCGCATTGCAAGTTGCAATTCTGAAATTTTTTGCTTTTTCCTGCTCCTCTTAGCATGATAAAGAAGATTCAAAGAGAGTGAGATGCCAGCTCCTTTCATTCAGTCAGTAGCTTCAATTATTTCTGGACGTTTTTCAATGGCAAAAATCAATGAATATTGTAAATGCACAAACAGTAATTTCTCCGCATTGCAAGGTGCAATTCTGAAATTTTTTGCTTTTTCCTGCTCCTCTTAGCATGATAAAGAAGATTCAAAGAGACTGAGATGCCAGCTCCTTTCATTCAGTCAGTTGCTTCAATCATTTCTGGACGTTTTTCAATGGCAAAAATCAGTGAATATTGTAAATGCACAAACAGTAATTTCTCCGCATTGCAAGGTGCAATTCTGAAATTTTTTGCTTTTTCCTGCTCCTCTTAGCATGATAAAGAAGATTCAAAGAGAGTGAGATGCCAGCTCCTTTCATTCAGTCAGTAGCTTCAATCATTTCTGGACGTTTTTCAATGGCAAAAATCAATGAATATTGTAAATGCACAAACAGTAATTTCTCCGCATTGCAAGGTGCAATTCTGAAATTTTTTGCTTTTTCCTGCTCCTCTTTGCATGATAAAGAAGATTCAAAGAGAGTGAGATGCCAGCTCCTTTCATTCAGTCAGTAGCTTCAATCATTTCTGGTATATGAATAACATGATGTTTTTCAATGGCAAAAATCAATGAATATTGTAAATGCACAAACAGTAATTTCTCCGCATTGCAAGGTGCAATTCTGAAATTTTTGGCTTTTTCCTGCTCCTCTTAGCATGATAAAGAAGATTCAAAGAGAGTGAGATGCCAGCTCCTTTCATTCAGTCAGTAGCTTCAATCATTTCTGGATGTTTTTCAATGGCAAAAATCAATGAATATTGTAAATGCACAAACAGTAATTTCTCCGCATTGCAAGGTGCAATTCTGAAATTTCTTGCATTTTCCTGCTCCTCTTAGCATGATAAAGAAGATTCAAAGAGAGTGAGATGCCAGCTCCTTTCATTCAGTCAGTAGCTTCAATCATTTCTGGACGTTTTTCAATGGCAAAAATCAATGAATATTGTAAATGCACAAACAGTAATTTCTCCGCATTGCAAGGTGCAATTCTGAAATTTTTTGCTTTTTCCTGCTCCTCTTAGCATGATAAAGAAGATTCAAAGAGAGTGCGATGCCAGCTCCTTTCATTCAGTCAGTAGCTTCAAACATTTCTGGTATATGAATAACATGATGTTTTTCAATGGCAAAAATCAATGAATATTGTAAATGCACAAACAGTAATTTCTCCGCATTGCAAGGTGCAATTCTGAAATTTTTTGCTTTTTCCTGCTCCTCTTAGCATGATAAAGAAGATTCAAAGAGAGTGAGATGCCAGCTCCTTTCATTCAGTCAGTAGCTTCAAACATTTCTGGTATATGAATAACATGATGTTTTTCAATGGCAAAAATCAATGAATATTGTAAATGCACAAACAGTAATTTCTCCGCATTGCAAGGTGCAATTCTGAAATTTTTTGCTTTTTCCTGCTCCTCTTAGCATGATAAAGAAGATTCAAAGAGAGTGAGATGCCAGCTCCTTTCATTCAGTCAGTAGCTTCAATCATTTCTGGTATATGAATAACATGATGTTTTTCAATGGCAAAAATCAATGAATATTGTAAATGCACAAACAGTAATTTCTCCGCATTGCAAGTTGCAATTCTGAAATTTTTTGCTTTTTCCTGCTCCTCTTAGCATGATAAAGAAGATTCAAAGAGAGTGAGATGCCAGCTCCTTTCATTCAGTCAGTAGCTTCAATCATTTCTGGACGTTTTTCAATGGCAAAAATCAATGAATATTGTAAATGCACAAACAGTAATTTCTCCGCATTGCAAGGTGCAATTCTGAAATTTTTTGCTTTTTCCTGCTCCTCTTAGCATGATAAAGAAGATTCAAAGAGAGTGAGATGCCAGCTCCTTTCATTCAGTCAGTAGCTTCAATCATTTCTGGACGTTTTTCAATGGCAAAAATCAATGAATATTGTAAATGCACAAACAGTAATTTCTCCGCATTGCAAGGTGCCATTCTGAAATTTTTTGCTTTTTCCTGCTCCTCTTAGCATGATAAAGAAGATTCAAAGAGAGTGAGATTCCAGCTCCTTTCATTCAGTCAGTAGCTTCAATCATTTCTGGTATATGAATAACATGATGTTTTTCAATGGCAAAAATCAATGAATATTGTAAATGCACAAACAGTAATTTCTCCGCATTGCAAGTTGCAATTCTGAAATTTTTTGCTTTTTCCTGCTCCTCTTAGCATGATAAAGAAGATTCAAAGAGAGTGAGATGCCAGCTCCTTTCATTCAGTCAGTAGCTTCAATTATTTCTGGACGTTTTTCAATGGCAAAAATCAATGAATATTGTAAATGCACAAACAGTAATTTCTCCGCATTGCAAGGTGCAATTCTGAAATTTTTTGCTTTTTCCTGCTCCTCTTAGCATGATAAAGAAGATTCAAAGAGACTGAGATGCCAGCTCCTTTCATTCAGTCAGTTGCTTCAATCATTTCTGGACGTTTTTCAATGGCAAAAATCAGTGAATATTGTAAATGCACAAACAGTAATTTCTCCGCATTGCAAGGTGCAATTCTGAAATTTTTTGCTTTTTCCTGCTCCTCTTAGCATGATAAAGAAGATTCAAAGAGAGTGAGATGCCAGCTCCTTTCATTCAGTCAGTAGCTTCAATCATTTCTGGACGTTTTTCAATGGCAAAAATCAATGAATATTGTAAATGCACAAACAGTAATTTCTCCGCATTGCAAGGTGCAATTCTGAAATTTTTTGCTTTTTCCTGCTCCTCTTTGCATGATAAAGAAGATTCAAAGAGAGTGAGATGCCAGCTCCTTTCATTCAGTCAGTAGCTTCAATCATTTCTGGTATATGAATAACATGATGTTTTTCAATGGCAAAAATCAATGAATATTGTAAATGCACAAACAGTAATTTCTCCGCATTGCAAGGTGCAATTCTGAAATTTTTGGCTTTTTCCTGCTCCTCTTAGCATGATAAAGAAGATTCAAAGAGAGTGAGATGCCAGCTCCTTTCATTCAGTCAGTAGCTTCAATCATTTCTGGATGTTTTTCAATGGCAAAAATCAATGAATATTGTAAATGCACAAACAGTAATTTCTCCGCATTGCAAGGTGCAATTCTGAAATTTCTTGCATTTTCCTGCTCCTCTTAGCATGATAAAGAAGATTCAAAGAGAGTGAGATGCCAGCTCCTTTCATTCAGTCAGTAGCTTCAATCATTTCTGGACGTTTTTCAATGGCAAAAATCAATGAATATTGTAAATGCACAAACAGTAATTTCTCCGCATTGCAAGGTGCAATTCTGAAATTTTTTGCTTTTTCCTGCTCCTCTTAGCATGATAAAGAAGATTCAAAGAGAGTGCGATGCCAGCTCCTTTCATTCAGTCAGTAGCTTCAAACATTTCTGGTATATGAATAACATGATGTTTTTCAATGGCAAAAATCAATGAATATTGTAAATGCACAAACAGTAATTTCTCCGCATTGCAAGGTGCAATTCTGAAATTTTTTGCTTTTTCCTGCTCCTCTTAGCATGATAAAGAAGATTCAAAGAGAGTGAGATGCCAGCTCCTTTCATTCAGTCAGTAGCTTCAAACATTTCTGGTATATGAATAACATGATGTTTTTCAATGGCAAAAATCAATGAATATTGTAAATGCACAAACAGTAATTTCTCCGCATTGCAAGGTGCAATTCTGAAATTTTTTGCTTTTTCCTGCTCCTCTTAGCATGATAAAGAAGATTCAAAGAGAGTGAGATGCCAGCTCCTTTCATTCAGTCAGTAGCTTCAATCATTTCTGGTATATGAATAACATGATGTTTTTCAATGGCAAAAATCAATGAATATTGTAAATGCACAAACAGTAATTTCTCCGCATTGCAAGTTGCAATTCTGAAATTTTTTGCTTTTTCCTGCTCCTCTTAGCATGATAAAGAAGATTCAAAGAGAGTGAGATGCCAGCTCCTTTCATTCAGTCAGTAGCTTCAATCATTTCTGGACGTTTTTCAATGGCAAAAATCAATGAATATTGTAAATGCACAAACAGTAATTTCTCCGCATTGCAAGGTGCAATTCTGAAATTTTTTGCTTTTTCCTGCTCCTCTTAGCATGATAAAGAAGATTCAAAGAGAGTGAGATGCCAGCTCCTTTCATTCAGTCAGTAGCTTCAATCATTTCTGGACGTTTTTCAATGGCAAAAATCAATGAATATTGTAAATGCACAAACAGTAATTTCTCCGCATTGCAAGGTGCAATTCTGAAATTTTTTGCTTTTTCCTGCTCCTCTTAGCATGATAAAGAAGATTCAAAGAGAGCGAGATGCCAGCTCCTTTCATTCAGTCAGTAGCTTCAATCATTTCTGGTATATGAATAACATGATGTTTTTCAATGGCAAAAATCAATGAATATTGTAAATGCACAAACAGTAATTTCTCCGCATTGCAAGGTGCAATTCTGAAATTTTTTGCTTTTTCCTGCTCCTCTTAGCATGATAAAGAAGATTCAAAGAGAGTGAGATGCCAGCTCCTTTTATTCAGTCAGTAGCTTCAATCATTTCTGGACGTTTTTCAATGGCAAAAATCAATGAATATTGTAAATGCACAAACAGTAATTTCTCCGCATTGCAAGGTGCAATTCTGAAATTTTTTGCTTTTTCCTGCTCCTCTTAGCATGATAAAGAAGATTCAAAGAGAGTGAGATGCCAGCTCCTTTCATTCAGTCAGTAGCTTCAAACATTTCTGGTATATGAATAACATGATGTTTTTCAATGGCAAAAATCAATGAATATTGTAAATGCACAAACAGTAATTTCTCCGCATTGCAAGGTGCAATTCTGAAATTTTTTGCTTTTTCCTGCTCCTCTTAGCATGATAAAGAAGATTCAAAGAGAGTGAGATGCCAGCTCCTTTCATTCAGTCAGTAGCTTCAATCATTTCTGGACGTTTTTCAATGGCAAAAATCAATGAATATTGTAAATGCACAAACAGTAATTTCTCCGCATTGCAAGGTGCAATTCTGAAATTTTTTGCTTTTTCCTGCTCCTCTTAGCATGATAAAGAAGATTCAAAGAGAGTGAGATGCCAGCTACTTTCATTCAGTCAGTAGCTTCAATCATTTCTGGACGTTTTTCAATGGCAAAAATCAATGAATATTGTAAATGCACAAACAGTATTTTCTCCGCATTGCAAGGTGCAATTCTGAAATTTTTTGCTTTTTCCTGCTCCTCTTAGCATGATAAAGAAGATTCAAAGAGAGTGAGATGCCAGCTCCTTTCATTCAGTCAGTAGCTTCAATCATTTCTGGTATATGAATAACATGATGTTTTTCAATGGCAAAAATCAATGAATATTGTAAATGCACAAACAGTAATTTCTCCGCATTGCAAGGTGCAATTCGGAAATTTTTTGCTTTTTCCTGCTCCTCTTAGCATGATAAAGAAGATTCAAAGAGAGTGAGATGCCAGCTCCTTTCATTCAGTCAGCAGCTTCAATCATTTCTGGACATTTTTCAATGGCAAAAATCAATGAATATTGTAAATGCACAAACAGTAATTTCTCCGCATTGCAAGGTGCAATTCTGAAATTTTTTGCTTTTTCCTGCTCCTCTTAGCATGATAAAGAAGATTCAAAGAGAGTGAGATGCCAGCTCCTTTCATTCAGTCAGTAGCTTCAAACATTTCTGGTATATGAATAACATGATGTTTTTCAATGGCAAAAATCAATGAATATTGTAAAAGCACAAACAGTAATTTCTCCGCATTGCAAGGTGCAATTCTGAAATTTTTTGCTTTTTCCTGCTCCTCTTAGCATGATAAAGAAGATTCAAAGAGTGTGAGATGCCAGCTCCTTTCATTCAGTCAGTAGCTTCAATCATTTCTGGACGTTTTTCAATGGCAAAAATCAATGAATATTGTAAATGCACAAACAGTAATTTCTCCGCATTGCAAGGTGCAATTCTGAAATTTTTTGCTTTTTCCTGCTCCTCTTAGCATGATAAAGAAGATTCAAAGAGAGTGAGATGCCAGCTCCTTTCATTCAGTCAGTAGCTTCAATCATTTCTGGTATATGAATAACATGATGTTTTTCAATGGCAAAAATCAATGAATATTGTAAATGCACAAACAGTAATTTCTCCGCATTGCAAGTTGCAATTCTGAAATTTTTTGCTTTTTCCTGCTCCTCTTAGCATGATAAAGAAGATTCAAAGAGAGTGAGATGCCAGCTCCTTTCATTCAGTCAGTAGCTTCAATTATTTCTGGACGTTTTTCAATGGCAAAAATCAATGAATATTGTAAATGCACAAACAGTAATTTCTCCGCATTGCAAGGTGCAATTCTGAAATTTTTTGCTTTTTCCTGCTCCTCTTAGCATGATAAAGAAGATTCAAAGAGAGTGAGATGCCAGCTCCTTTCATTCAGTCAGTTGCTTCAATCATTTCTGGACGTTTTTCAATGGCAAAAATCAGTGAATATTGTAAATGCACAAACAGTAATTTCTCCGCATTGCAAGGTGCAATTCTGAAATTTTTTGCTTTTTCCTGCTCCTCTTAGCATGATAAAGAAGATTCAAAGAGAGTGAGATGCCAGCTCCTTTCATTCAGTCAGTAGCTTCAATCATTTCTGGACGTTTTTCAATGGCAAAAATCAATGAATATTGTAAATGCACAAACAGTAATTTCTCCGCATTGCAAGGTGCAATTCTGAATTTTTTTGCTTTTTCCTGCTCCTCTTTGCATGATAAAGAAGATTCAAAGAGAGTGAGATGCCAGCTCCTTTCATTCAGTCAGTAGCTTCAATCATTTCTGGTATATGAATAACATGATGTTTTTCAATGGCAAAAATCAATGAATATTGTAAATGCACAAACAGTAATTTCTCCGCATTGCAAGGTGCAATTCTGAAATTTTTGGCTTTTTCCTGCTCCTCTTAGCATGATAAAGAAGATTCAAAGAGAGTGAGATGCCAGCTCCTTTCATTCAGTCAGTAGCTTCAATCATTTCTGGATGTTTTTCAATGGCAAAAATCAATGAATATTGTAAATGCACAAACAGTAATTTCTCCGCATTGCAAGGTGCAATTCTGAAATTTCTTGCATTTTCCTGCTCCTCTTAGCATGATAAAGAAGATTCAAAGAGAGTGAGATGCCAGCTCCTTTCATTCAGTCAGTAGCTTCAATCATTTCTGGACGTTTTTCAATGGCAAAAATCAATGAATATTGTAAATGCACAAACAGTAATTTCTCCGCATTGCAAGGTGCAATTCTGAAATTTTTTGCTTTTTCCTTCTCCTCTTAGCATGATAAAGAAGATTCAAAGAGAGTGAGATGCCAGCTCCTTTCATTCAGTCAGTAGCTTCAAACATTTCTGGTATATGAATAACATGATGTTTTTCAATGGCAAAAATCAATGAATATTGTAAATGCACAAACAGTAATTTCTCCGCATTGCAAGGTGCAATTCTGAAATTTTTTGCTTTTTCCTGCTCCTCTTAGCATGATAAAGAAGATTCAAAGAGAGTGAGATGCCAGCTCCTTTCATTCAGTCAGTAGCTTCAATCATTTCTGGACGTTTTTCAATGGCAAAAATCAATGAATATTGTAAATGCACAAACAGTAATTTCTCCGCATTGCAAGGTGCAATTCTGAAATTTTTTGCTTTTTCCTGCTCCTCTTAGCATGATAAAGAAGATTCAAAGAGAGTGAGATGCCAGCTTCTTTCATTCAGTCAGTAGCTTCAAACATTTCTGGGATATGAATAACATGATGTTTTTCAATGGCAAAAATTAATGAATATTGTAAATGCACAAACAGTAATTTCTCCGCATTGCAAGGTGCAATTCTGAAATTTTTTGCTTTTTCCTGCTCCTCTTAGCATGATAAAGAAGATTCAAAGAGAGTGAGATGCCAGCTCCTTTCATTCAGTCAGTAGCTTCAATCATTTCTGGAGGTTTTTCAATGGCAAAAATCAATGAATATTGTAAATGCACAAACAGTAATTTCTCCGCATTGCAAGGTGCAATTCTGAAATTTTTTGCTTTTTCCTGCTCCTCTTAGCATGATAAAGAAGATTCAAAGAGAGTGAGATGCCAGCTCCTTTCATTCAGTCAGTAGCTTCAATCATTTCTGGACGTTTTTCAATGGCAAAAATCAATGAATATTGTAAATGCACAAACAGTAATTTCTCCGCATTGCAAGGTGCAATTCTGAAATTTTTTGCTTTTTCCTGCTCCTCTTAGCATGATAAAGAAGATTCAAAGAGAGTGAGATGCCAGCTCCTTTCATTCAGTCAGTAGCTTCAATCATTTCTGGTATATGAATAACATGATGTTTTTCAATGGCAAAAATCAATGAATATTGTAAATGCACAAACAGTAATTTCTCCGCATTGCAAGTTGCAATTCTGAAATTTTTTGCTTTTTCCTGCTCCTCTTAGCATGATAAAGAAGATTCAAAGAGAGTGAGATTCCAGCTCCTTTCATTCAGTCAGTAGCTTCAATCATTTCTGGACGTTTTTCAATGGCAAAAATCAATGAATATTGTAAATGCACAAACAGTAATTTCTCCGCATTGCAAGGTGCAATTCTGAAATTTTTTGCTTTTTCCTGCTCCTCTTAGCATGATAAAGAAGATTCAAAGAGAGTGAGATGCCAGCTCCTTTCATTCAGTCAGTAGCTTCAATCATTTCTGGACGTTTTTCAATGGCAAAAATCAATGAATATTGTAAATGCACAAACAGTAATTTCTCCGCATTGCAAGATGCAATTCTGAAATTTTTTGCTTTTTCCTGCTCCTCTTAGCATGATAAAAAAGATTCAAAGAGAGTGAGATGCCAGCTCCTTTCATTCAGTCAGTAGCTTCAATCATTTCTGGACGTTTTTCAATGGCAAAAATCAATGAATATTGTAAATGCACAAACAGTAATTTCTCCGCATTGCAAGGTGCAATTCTGAAATTTTTTGCTTTTTCCTGCTCCTCTTAGCATGATAAAGAAGATTCAAAGAGAGTGAGATGCCAGCTCCTTTCATTCAGTCAGTAGCTTCAATCATTTCTGGTATATGAATAACATGATGTTTTTCAATGGCAAAAATCAATGAATATTGTAAATGCACAAACAGTAATTTCTCCGCATTGCAAGGTGCAATTCTGAAATTTTTTGCTTTTTCCTGCTCCTCTTAGCATGATAAAGAAGATTCAAAGAGAGTGAGATGCCAGCTCCTTTCATTCAGTCAGTAGCTTCAATCATTTCTGGACGTTTTTCAATGGCAAAAATCAATGAATATTGTAAATGCACAAACAGTAATTTCTCCGCATTGCAAGGTGCAATTCTGAAATTTTTTGCTTTTTCCTGCTCCACTTAGCATGATAAAGAAGATTCAAAGAGAGTGAGATGCCAGCTCCTTTCATTCAGTCAGTAGCTTCAGTCATTTCTGGACGTTTTTCAATGGCAAAAATCAATGAATATTGTAAATGCACAAACAGTAATTTCTCCGCATTGCAAGGTGCAATTCTGAAATTTTTTGCTTTTTCCTGCTCCTCTTAGCATGATAAAGAAGATTCAAAGAGAGTGAGATGCCAGCTCCTTTCATTCAGTCAGTAGCTTCAAACATTTCTGGTATAAACATTTCTGGACGTTTTTCAATGGCAAAAATCAATGAATATTGTAAATGCACAAACAGTAACATCTCCACATTGCAAGGTGCAATTCTGAAATTTTTTGCTTTTTCCTGCTAATCCTAGCATGATAAAGAAGATTCAAATAGAGTGAGATGCCAGCTCCTTTCATTCAGTCAGTAGCTTCAAACATTTCTGGACATTTTTCAATGGCAAAATTCAATGAATATTGTAAATGCACAAACAGTAATATCTCCACATTGCCAGGTGCAATTCTGAAATTTTTTGCTTTTTCCTGCTAATCCTAGCATGATAAAGAAGATTCAAAGAGAGTGAGATGCCAGCTCCTTTCATTCAGTCAGTAGCTTCAATCATTTCTGGACGTTTTTCAATGGCAAAAATCAATGAATATTGTAAATGCACAAACAATAATTTCTCCGCATTGCAAGGTGCAATTCTGAAATTTTTTGCTTTTTCCTGCTCCTCTTAGCAAGATAAAGAAGATTCAAAGAGAGTGAGATGCCAGCTCCTTTCATTCAGTCAGTAGCTTCAATCATTTCTGGACGTTTTTCAATGGCAAAAATCAATGAATATTGTAAATGCACAAACAGTAATTTCTCCGCATTGCAAGGTGCAATTCTGAAATTTTTTGCTTTTTCCTGCTCCTCTTAGCATGATAAAGAAGATTCAAAGAGAGTGAGATGCCAGCTCCTTTCATTCAGTCAGTAGCTTCAATCATTTCTGGTATATGAATAACATGATGTTTTTCAATGGCAAAAATCAATGAATATTGTAAATGCACAAACAGTAATTTCTCCGCATTGCAAGGTGCAATTCTGAAATTTTTTGCTTTTTCCTGCTCCTCTTAGCATGATAAAGAAGATTCAAAGAGAGTGAGATGCCAGCTCCTTTCATTCAGTCAGTAGCTTCAATCATTTCTGGACGTTTTTCAATGGCAAAAATCAATGAATATTGTAAATGCACAAACAGTAATTTCTCCGCATTTCAAGATGCAATTCTGAAATTTTTTGCTTTTTCCTGCTCCTCTTAGCATGATAAAGAAGATTCAAAGAGAGTGAGATGCCAGCTCCTTTCATTCAGTCAGTAGCTTCAGTCATTTCTGGACGTTTTTCAATGCAAAAATCAATGAATATTGTAAATGCACAAACAGTAATTTCTCCGCATTGCAAGGTGCAATTCTGAAATTTTTTGCTTTTTCCTGCTCCTCAGCATGATAAAGAAGATTCAAAGAGAGTGAGATGCCAGCTCCTTTCATTCAGTCAGTAGCTTCAATCATTTCTGGTATATGAATAACATGATGTTTTTCAATGGCAAAAATCAATGAATATTGTAAATGCACAAACAGTAATTTCTCCGCATTGCAAGGTGCAATTCTGAAATTTTTTGCTTTTTCCTGCTCCTCTTAGCATGATAAAGAAGATTCAAAGAGAGTGAGAGGCCAGCTCCTTTCATTCAGTCAGTAGCTTCAATCATTTCTGGATGTTTTTCAATGGCAAAAATCAATGAATATTGTAAATGCACAAACAGTAATTTCTCCGCATTGCAAGGTGCAATTCTGAAATTTCTTGCATTTTCCTGCTCCTCTTATCATGATAAAGAAGAATCAAAGAGAATGAGATGCCAGCTCCTTTCATTCAGTCAGTAGCTTCAATCATTTCTGGACGTTTTTCAATGGCAAAAATCAATGAATATTGTAAATGCACAAACAGTAATTTCTCCGCATTGCAAGGTGCAATTCTGAAATTTTTTGCTTTTTCCTGCTCCTCTTAGCATGATAAAGAAGATTCAAATAGAGTGAGATGCCAGCTCCTTTCATTCAGTCAGTAGCTTCAAACATTTCTGGACATTTTTCAATGGCAAAATTCAATGAATATTGTAAATGCACAAACAGTAATATCTCCACATTGCCAGGTGCAATTCTGAAATTTTTTGCTTTTTCCTGCTAATCCTAGCATGATAAAGAAGATTCAAAGAGAGTGAGATGCCAGCTCCTTTCATTCAGTCAGTAGCTTCAATCATTTCTGGACGTTTTTCAATGGCAAAAATCAATGAATATTGTAAATGCACAAACAATAATTTCTCCGCATTGCAAGGTGCAATTCTGAAATTTTTTGCTTTTTCCTGCTCCTCTTAGCATGATAAAGAAGATTCAAAGAGAGTGAGATGCCAGCTCCTTTCATTCAGTCAGTAGCTTCAATCATTTCTGGACGTTTTTCAATGGCAAAAATCAATGAATATTGTAAATGCACAAACAGTAATTTCTCCGCATTGCAAGGTGCAATTCTGAAATTTTTTGCTTTTTCCTGCTCCTCTTAGCATGATAAAGAAGATTCAAAGAGAGTGAGATGCCAGCTCCTTTCATTCAGTCAGTAGCTTCAATCATTTCTGGTATATGAATAACATGATGTTTTTCAATGGCAAAAATCAATGAATATTGTAAATGCACAAACAGTAATTTCTCCGCATTGCAAGGTGCAATTCTGAAATTTTTTGCTTTTTCCTGCTCCTCTTAGCATGATAAAGAAGATTCAAAGAGAGTGAGATGCCAGCTCCTTTCATTCAGTCAGTAGCTTCAATCATTTCTGGACGTTTTTCAATGGCAAAAATCAATGAATATTGTAAATGCACAAACAGTAATTTCTCCGCATTTCAAGATGCAATTCTGAAATTTTTTGCTTTTTCCTGCTCCTCTTAGCATGATAAAGAAGATTCAAAGAGAGTGAGATGCCAGCTCCTTTCATTCAGTCAGTAGCTTCAGTCATTTCTGGACGTTTTTCAATGCAAAAATCAATGAATATTGTAAATGCACAAACAGTAATTTCTCCGCATTGCAAGGTGCAATTCTGAAATTTTTTGCTTTTTCCTGCTCCTCAGCATGATAAAGAAGATTCAAAGAGAGTGAGATGCCAGCTCCTTTCATTCAGTCAGTAGCTTCAATCATTTCTGGTATATGAATAACATGATGTTTTTCAATGGCAAAAATCAATGAATATTGTAAATGCACAAACAGTAATTTCTCCGCATTGCAAGGTGCAATTCTGAAATTTTTTGCTTTTTCCTGCTCCTCTTAGCATGATAAAGAAGATTCAAAGAGAGTGAGAGGCCAGCTCCTTTCATTCAGTCAGTAGCTTCAATCATTTCTGGATGTTTTTCAATGGCAAAAATCAATGAATATTGTAAATGCACAAACAGTAATTTCTCCGCATTGCAAGGTGCAATTCTGAAATTTCTTGCATTTTCCTGCTCCTCTTAGCATGATAAAGAAGATTCAAAGAGAATGAGATGCCAGCTCCTTTCATTCAGTCAGTAGCTTCAATCATTTCTGGACGTTTTTCAATGGCAAAAATCAATGAATATTGTAAATGCACAAACAGTAATTTCTCCGCATTGCAAGGTGCAATTCTGAAATTTTTTGCTTTTTCCTGCTCCTCTTAGCATGATAAAGAAGATTCAAAGAGAGTGAGATGCCAGCTCCTTTCATTCAGTCAGTAGCTTCAAACATTTCTGGTATATGAATAACATGATGTTTTTCAATGGCAAAAATCAATGAATATTGTAAATGCACAAACAGTAATTTCTCCGCATTGCAAGGTGCAATTCTGAAATTTTTTGCTTTTTCCTGCTCCTCTTAGCATGATAAAGAAGATTCAAAGAGAGTGAGATGCCAGCTCCTTTCATTCAGTCAGTAGCTTCAATCATTTCTGGACGTTTTTCAATGGCAAAAATCAATGAATATTGTAAATGCACAAACAGTAATTTCTCCGCATTGCAAGGTGCAATTCTGAAATTTTTTGCTTTTTCCTGCTCCTCTTAGCATGATAAAGAAGATTCAAAGAGAGTGAGATGCCAGCTTCTTTCATTCAGTCAGTAGCTTCAAACATTTCTGGGATATGAATAACATGATGTTTTTCAATGGCAAAAATTAATGAATATTGTAAATGCACAAACAGTAATTTCTCCGCATTGCAAGGTGCAATTCTGAAATTTTTTGCTTTTTCCTGCTCCTCTTAGCATGATAAAGAAGATTCAAAGAGAGTGAGATGCCAGCTCCTTTCATTCAGTCAGTAGCTTCAATCATTTCTGGACGTTTTTCAATGGCAAAAATCAATGAATATTGTAAATGCACAAACAGTAATTTCTCCGCATTGCAAGGTGCAATTCTGAAATTTTTTGCTTTTTCCTGCTCCTCTTAGCATGATAAAGAAGATTCAAAGAGAGTGAGATGCCAGCTCCTTTCATTCAGTCAGTAGCTTCAATCATTTCTGGACGTTTTTCAATGGCAAAAATCAATGAATATTGTAAATGCACAAACAGTAATTTCTCCGCATTGCAAGGTGCAATTCTGAAATTTTTTGCTTTTTCCTGCTCCTCTTAGCATGATAAAGAAGATTCAAAGAGAGTGAGATGCCAGCTCCTTTCATTCAGTCAGTAGCTTCAATCATTTCTGGTATATGAATAACATGATGTTTTTCAATGGCAAAAATCAATGAATATTGTAAATGCACAAACAGTAATTTCTCCGCATTGCAAGTTGCAATTCTGAAATTTTTTGCTTTTTCCTGCTCCTCTTAGCATGATAAAGAAGATTCAAAGAGAGTGAGATTCCAGCTCCTTTCATTCAGTCAGTAGCTTCAATCATTTCTGGACGTTTTTCAATGGCAAAAATCAATGAATATTGTAAATGCACAAACAGTAATTTCTCCGCATTGCAAGGTGCAATTCTGAAATTTTTTGCTTTTTCCTGCTCCTCTTTGCATGATAAAGAAGATTCAAAGAGAGTGAGATGCCAGCTCCTTTCATTCAGTCAGTAGCTTCAATCATTTCTGGACGTTTTTCAATGGCAAAAATCAATGAATATTGTAAATGCACAAACAGTAATTTCTCCGCATTGCAAGATGCAATTCTGAAATTTTTTGCTTTTTCCTGCTCCTCTTAGCATGATAAAGAAGATTCAAAGAGAGTGAGATGCCAGCTCCTTTCATTCAGTCAGTAGCTTCAATCATTTCTGGACGTTTTTCAATGGCAAAAATCAATGAATATTGTAAATGCACAAACAGTAATTTCTCCGCATTGCAAGGTGCAATTCTGAAATTTTTTGCTTTTTCCTGCTCCTCTTAGCATGATAAAGAAGATTCAAAGAGAGTGAGATGCCAGCTCCTTTCATTCAGTCAGTAGCTTCAATCATTTCTGGTATATGAATAACATGATGTTTTTCAATGGCAAAAATCAATGAATATTGTAAATGCACAAACAGTAATTTCTCCGCATTGCAAGGTGCAATTCTGAAATTTTTTGCTTTTTCCTGCTCCTCTTAGCATGATAAAGAAGATTCAAAGAGAGTGAGATGCCAGCTCCTTTCATTCAGTCAGTAGCTTCAATCATTTCTGGACGTTTTTCAATGGCAAAAATCAATGAATATTGTAAATGCACAAACTGTAATTTCTCCGCATTGCAAGGTGCAATTCTGAAATTTTTTGCTTTTTCCTGCTCCTCTTAGCATGATAAAGAAGATTCAAAGAGAGTGAGATGCCAGCTCCTTTCATTCAGTCAGTAGCTTCAGTCATTTCTGGACGTTTTTCAATGGCAAAAATCAATGAATATTGTAAATGCACAAACAGTAATTTCTCCGCATTGCAAGGTGCAATTCTGAAATTTTTTGCTTTTTCCTGCTCCTCTTAGCATGATAAAGAAGATTCAAAGAGAGTGAGATGCCAGCTCCTTTCATTCAGTCAGTAGCTTCAATCATTTCTGGTATATGAATAACATGATGTTTTTCAATGGCAAAAATCAATGAATATTGTAAATGCACAAACAGTAATTTCTCCGCATTGCAAGGTGCAATTCTGAAATTTTTTGCTTTTTCCTGCTCCTCTTAGCATGATAAAGAAGATTCAAAGAGAGTGAGATGCCAGCTCCTTTCATTCAGTCAGTAGCTTCAATCATTTCTGGATGTTTTTTAATGGCAAAAATCAATGAATATTGTAAATGCACAAACAGTAATTTCTCCGCATTGCAAGGTGCAATTCTGAAATTTTTTGCTTTTTCCTGCTCCTCTTAGCATGATAAAGAAGATTCAAAGAGAGTGAGATGCCAGCTCCTTTCATTCAGTCAGTAGCTTCAATCATTTCTGGTATATGAATAACATGATGTTTTTCAATGGCAAAAATCAATGAATATTGTAAATGCACAAACAGTAATTTCTCCGCATTGCAAGTTGCAATTCTGAAATTTTTTGCTTTTTCCTGCTCCTCTTAGCATGATAAAGAAGATTCAAAGAGAGTGAGATTCCAGCTCCTTTCATTCAGTCAGTAGCTTCAATCATTTCTGGACGTTTTTCAATGGCAAAAATCAATGAATATTGTAAATGCACAAACAGTAATTTCTCCGCATTGCAAGGTGCAATTCTGAAATTTTTTGCTTTTTCCTGCTCCTCTTAGCATGATAAAGAAGATTCAAAGAGAGTGAGATGCCAGCTCCTTTCATTCAGTCAGTAGCTTCAATCATTTCTGGACGTTTTTCAATGGCAAAAATCAATGAATATTGTAAATGCACAAACAGTAATTTCTCCGCATTGCAAGATGCAATTCTGAAATTTTTTGCTTTTTCCTGCTCCTCTTAGCATGATAAAGAAGATTCAAAGAGAGTGAGATGCCAGCTCCTTTCATTCAGTCAGTAGCTTCAATCATTTCTGGACGTTTTTCAATGGCAAAAATCAATGAATATTGTAAATGCACAAACAGTAATTTCTCCGCATTGCAAGGTGCAATTCTGAAATTTTTTGCTTTTTCCTGCTCCTCTTAGCATGATAAAGAAGATTCAAAGAGAGTGAGATGCCAGCTCCTTTCATTCAGTCAGTAGCTTCAATCATTTCTGGTATATGAATAACATGATGTTTTTCAATGGCAAAAATCAATGAATATTGTAAATGCACAAACAGTAATTTCTCCGCATTGCAAGGTGCAATTCTGAAATTTTTTGCTTTTTCCTGCTCCTCTTAGCATGATAAAGAAGATTCAAAGAGAGTGAGATGCCAGCTCCTTTCATTCAGTCAGTAGCTTCAATCATTTCCGGACGTTTTTCAATGGCAAAAATCAATGAATATTGTAAATGCACAAACTGTAATTTCTCCGCATTGCAAGGTGCAATTCTGAAATTTTTTGCTTTTTCCTGCTCCTCTTAGCATGATAAAGAAGATTCAAAGAGAGTGAGATGCCAGCTCCTTTCATTCAGTCAGTAGCTTCAGTCATTTCTGGACGTTTTTCAATGGCAAAAATCAATGAATATTGTAAATGCACAAACAGTAATTTCTCCGCATTGCAAGGTGCAATTCTGAAATTTTTTGCTTTTTCCTGCTCCTCTTAGCATGATAAAGAAGATTCAAAGAGAGTGAGATGCCAGCTCCTTTCATTCAGTCAGTAGCTTCAAACATTTCTGGTATAAACATTTCTGGACGTTTTTCAATGGCAAAAATCAATGAATATTGTAAATGCACAAACAGTAATATCTCCACATTGCAAGGTGCAATTCTGAAATTTTTTGCTTTTTCCTGCTAATCCTAGCATGATAAAGAAGATTCAAATAGAGTGAGATGCCAGCTCCTTTCATTCAGTCAGTAGCTTCAAACATTTCTGGACGTTTTTCAATGGCAAAATTCAATGAATATTGTAAATGCACAAACAGTAATATCTCCACATTGCCAGGTGCAATTCTGAAATTATTTGCTTTTTCCTGCTAATCCTAGCATGATAAAGAAGATTCAAAGAGAGTGAGATGCCAGCTCCTTTCATTCAGTCAGTAGCTTCAATCATTTCTGGACGTTTTTCAATGGCAAAAATCAATGAATATTGTAAATGCACAAACAGTAATTTCTCCGCATTGCAAGGTGCAATTCTGAAATTTTTTGCTTTTTCCTGCTCCTCTTAGCATGATAAAGAAGATTCAAAGAGAGTGAGATGCCAGCTCCTTTCATTCAGTCAGTAGCTTCAATCATTTCTGGACGTTTTTCAATGGCAAAAATCAATGAATATTGTAAATGCACAAACAGTAATTTCTCCGCATTGCAAAGTGCAATTCTGAAATTTTTTGCTTTTTCCTGCTCCTCTTAGCATGATAAAGAAGATTCAAAGAGAGTGAGATGCCAGCTCCTTTCATTCAGTCAGTAGCTTCAATCATTTCTGGTATATGAATAACATTATGTTTTTCAATGGCAAAAATCAATGAATATTGTAAATGCACAAACAGTAATTTCTCCGCATTGCAAGGTGCAATTCTGAAATTTTTTGCTTTTTCCTGCTCCTCTTAGCATGATAAAGAAGATTCAAAGAGAGTGAGATGCCAGCTCCTTTCATTCAGTCAGTAGCTTCAATCATTTCTGGACGTTTTTCAATGGCAAAAATCAATGAATATTGTAAATGCACAAACAGTAATTTCTCCGCATTGCAAGATGCAATTCTGAAATTTTTTGGTTTTTCCTGCTCCTCTTAGCATGATAAAGAAGATTCAAAGAGAGTGAGATGCCAGCTCCTTTCATTCAGTCAGTAGCTTCAGTCATTTCTGGACGTTTTTCAATGGCAAAAATCAATGAATATTGTAAATGCACAAACAGTAATTTCTCCGCATTGCAAAGTGCAATTCTGAAATTTTTTGCTTTTTCCTGCTCCTCTTAGCATGATAAAGAAGATTCAAAGAGAGTGAGATGCCAGCTCCTTTCATTCAGTCAGTAGCTTCAAACATTTCTGGTATAAACATTTCTGGATGTTTTTCAATGGCAAAAATCAATGAATATTGTAAATGCACAAACAGTAATATCTCCACATTGCAAGGTGCAATGCTGAAATTTTTTGCTTTTTCCTGCTAATCCTAGGATGATAAAGAAGATTCAAATAGAGTGAGATGCCAGCTCCTTTCATTCAGTCAGTAGCTTCAAACATTTCTGGACGTTTTTCAATGGCAAAAATCAATGAATATTGTAAATGCACAAACAGTAATATCTCCACATTGCAAGGTGCAATTCTGAAATTTTTTGCTTTTTCCTGCTAATCCTAGCATGATAAAGAAGATTCAAAGAGAGTGAGATGTCAGCTCCTTTCATTCAGTCAGTAGCTTCAAACATTTCTGGTATATGAATAACATGATGTTTTTCAATGGCAAAAATCAATGAATATTGTAAATGCACAAACAGTAATATCTCCACATTGCAAGGTGCAATTCTGAAATTTTTTGCTTTTTCCTGCTAATCCTAGCATGATAAAGAAGATTCAAAGAGAGTGAGATGCCAGCTCCTTTCATTCAGTCAGTAGCTTCAAACATTTCTGGACGTTTTTCAATGGCAAAAATCAATGAATATTGTAAATGCACAAACAGTAATATCTCCACATTGCAAGGTGCAATTCTGAAATTTTTTGCTTTTTCCTGCTACTCCTAGCATGATAAAGAAGATTCAAAGAGAGTGAGATGCCAGCTCCTTTCATTCAGTCAGTAGCTTCAAACATTTCTGGACGTTTTTCAATGGCAAAAATCAATGAATATTGTAAATGCACAAACAGTAATATCTCCACATTGCAAGGTGCAATTCTGAAATTTTTTGCTTTTTCCTGCTAATCCTAGCATGATAAAGAAGATTCAAAGAGAGTGAGATGCCAGCTCCTTTCATTCAGTCAGTAGCTTCAAACATTTCTGGACGTTTTTCAATGGCAAAAATCAATGAATATTGTAAATGCACAAACAGTAATTTCTCCGCATTGCAAGGTGCAATTCTGAAATTTTTTGCTTTTTCCTGCTCCTCTTAGCATGATAAAGAAGATTCAAAGAGAGTGAGATGCCAGCTCCTTTCATTCAGTCAGTAGCTTCAATCATTTCTGGTATATGAATAACATGATGTTTTTCAATGGCAAAAATCAATGAATATTGTAAATGCACAAACAGTAATTTCTCCGCATTGCAAGGTGCAATTCTGAAATTTTTTGCTTTTTCCTGCTCCTCTTAGCATGATAAAGAAGATTCAAAGAGAGTGAGATGCCAGCTCCTTTCATTCAGTCAGTAGCTTCAATCATTTCTGGACGTTTTTCAATGGCAAAAATCAATGAATATTGTAAATGCACAAACAGTAATTTCTCCGCATTGCAAGGTGCAATTCTGAAATTTTTTGCTTTTTCCTGCTCCTCTTAGCATGATAAACAAGATTCAAAGAGAGTGAGATGCCAGCTCCTTTCATTCAGTCAGTAGCTTCAATCATTTCTGGACGTTTTTCAATGGCAAAAATCAATGAATATTGTAAATGCACAAACAGTAATTTCTCCGCATTGCAAGGTGCAATTCTGAAATTTTTTGCTTTTTCCTGCTCCTCTTAGCATGATAAAGAAGATTCAAAGAGAGTGAGATGCCAGCTCCTTTCATTCAGTCAGTAGCTTCAAACATTTCTGGTATATGAATAACATGATGTTTTTCAATGGCAAAAATCAATGAATATTGTAAATGCACAAACAGTAATTTCTCCGCATTGCAAGGTGCAAGTCTGAAATTTTTTGCTTTTTCCTGCTCCTCTTAGCATGATAAAGAAGATTCAAAGAGAGTGAGATGCCAGCTACTTTCATTCAGTCAGTAGCTTCAATCATTTCTGGACGTTTTTCAATGGTAAAAATCAATGAATATTGTAAATGCACAAACAGTAATTTCTCCACATTGCAAGGTGCAATTCTGAAATTTTTTGCTTTTTCCTGCTCCTCTTAGCATGATAAAGAAGATTCAAAGAGAGTGAGATGCCAGCTCCTTTCATTCAGTCAGTAGCTTCAAACATTTCTGGTATATGAATAACATGATGTTTTTCAATGGCAAAAATCAATGAATATTGTAAATGCACAAACAGTAATTTCTCTGGATTGCAAGGTGCAATTCTGAAATTTTTTGCTTTTTCCTGCTCCTCTTAGCATGATAAAGAAGATTCAAAGAGAGTGAGATGCCAGCTACTTTCATTCAGTCAGTAGCTTCAATCATTTCTGGACGTTTTTCAATGGTAAAAATCAATGAATATTGTAAATGCACAAACAGTAATTTCTCCACATTGCAAGGTGCAATTCTGAAATTTTTTGCTTTTTCCTGCTCCTCTTAGCATGATAAAGAAGATTCAAAGAGAGTGAGATGCCAGCTCCTTTCATTCAGTCAGTAGCTTCAAACATTTCTGGTATATGAATAACATGATGTTTTTCAATGGCAAAAATCAATGAATATTGTAAATGCACAAACAGTAATTTCTCCGCATTGCAAGGTGCAATTCTGAAATTGTTTGCTTTTTCCTGCTCCACTTAGCATGATAAAGAAGATTCAAAGAGAGTGAGATGCCAGCTCCTTTCATTCAGTCAGTAGCTTCAATCATTTCTGGACGTTTTTCAATGGCAAAAATCAATGAATATTGTAAATGCACAAACAGTAATTTCTCCGCATTGCAAGGTGCAATTCTGAAATTTTTTGCTTTTTCCTGCTCCTCTTAGCATGACAAAGAAGATTCAAAGAGAGTAAGATGCCAGCTCCTTTCATTCAGTCAGTAGCTTCTATCATTTCTGGTATATGAATAACATGATGTTTTTCAATGGCAAAAATCAATGAATATTGTAAATGCACAAACAGTAATTTCTCCGCATTGCAAGGTGCAATTCTGAAATTTTTTGCTTTTTCCTGCTCCTCTTAGCATGATAAAGAATATTCAAAGAGAGTGAGATGCCAGCTCCTTTCTTTCAGTCAGTAGCTTCAATCATTTCTGGACGTTTTTCAATGACAAAAATCAATGAATATTGTAAATGCACAAACAGTAATTTCTCCGCATTGCAAGGTGCAATTCTGAAATTTTTTGCTTTTTCCTGCTCCTCTTAGCATGATAAAGAAGATTCAAAGAGAGTGAGATGCCAGCTCCTTTCATTCAGTCAGTAGCTTCAATCATTTCTGGATGTTTTTCAATGGCAAAAATCAATGAATATTGTAAATGCACAAACTGTAATTTCTCCGCATTGCAAGGTGCAATTCTGAAATTTTTTGCTTTTTCCCGCTCCTCTTAGCATGATAAAGAAGATTCAAAGAGAGTGAGGTGCCAGCTCCTTTCATTCAGTCAGTAGCTTCAAACATTTCTGGTATATGAATAACATGTTTTTCAATGGCAAAAATCATTGAATATTGTAAATGCACAAACAGTAATTTCTCCGCATTGCAAGGTGCAATTCTGAAATTTTTTGATTTTTCCTGCTCCTCTTAGCATCATAAAGAAGATTCAAAGAGAGTGAGATGCCAGCTCCTTTCATTCAGTCAGTAGCTTCAATCATTTCTGGACGTTTTTCAATGGCAAAAATCAATGAATATTGTAAATGCACAAACAGTAATTTCTCCGCATTGCAAGGTGCAATTCTGAAATTTTTTGCTTTTTCCTGCTCCTCTTAGCATGATAAAGAAGATTCAAAGAGAGTGAGATGCCAGCTCCTTTCATTCAGTCAGTAGCTTCAATCATTTCTGGACGTTTTTCAATGGCAAAAATCAATGAATATTGTAAATGCACAAACAGTAATTTCTCCGCATTGCAAGGTGCAATTCTGAAATTTTTTGCTTTTTCCTGCTCCTCTTAGCATGATAAAGAAGATTCAAAGAGAGTGAGATGCCAGCTCCTTTCATTCAGTCAGTAGCTTCAAACATTTCTGGTATATGAATAACATGATGTTTTTCAATGGCAAAAATCAATGAATATTGTAAATGCACAAACAGTAATTTCTCCGCATTGCAAGGTGCAAGTCTGAAATTTTTTGCTTTTTCCTGCTCCTCTTAGCATGATAAAGAAGATTCAAAGAGAGTGAGATGCCAGCTACTTTCATTCAGTCAGTAGCTTCAATCATTTCTGGACGTTTTTCAATGGTAAAAATCAATGAATATTGTAAATGCACAAACAGTAATTTCTCCACATTGCAAGGTGCAATTCTGAAATTTTTTGCTTTTTCCTGCTCCTCTTAGCATGATAAAGAAGATTCAAAGAGAGTGAGATGCCAGCTCCTTTCATTCAGTCAGTAGCTTCAAACATTTCTGGTATATGAATAACATGATGTTTTTCAATGGCAAAAATCAATGAATATTGTAAATGCACAAACAGTAATTTCTCCGCATTGCAAGGTGCAATTCTGAAATTTTTTGCTTTTTCCTGCTCCTCTTAGCATGATAAAGAAGATTCAAAGAGAGTGAGATGCCAGCTCCTTTCATTCAGTCAGTAGCTTCAAACATTTCTGGTATATGAATAACATGATGTTTTTCAATGGCAAAAATCAATGAATATTGTAAATGCACAAAGAGTAATTTCTCCGCATTGCAAGGTGCAATTCTGAAATTTTTTGCTTTTTCCTGCTCCTCTTAGCATGATAAAGAAGATTCAAAGAGAGTGAGATGCCAGCTCCTTTCATTCAGTCAGTAGCTTCAATCATTTCTGGACGTTTTTCAATGGCAAAAATCAATGAATATTGTAAATGCACAAACAGTAATTTCTCCGCATTGCAAGGTGCAATTCTGAAATTTTTTGCTTTTTCCTGCTCCTCTTAGCATGATAAAGAAGATTCAAAGAGAGTGAGATGCCAGCTCCTTTCATTCAGTCAGTAGCTTCAATCATTTCTGGACGTTTTTCAATGGCAAAAATCAATGAATATTGTAAATGCACAAACAGTAATTTCTCCGCATTGCAAGGAGCAATTCTGAAATTTTTTGCTTTTTCCTGCTCCTCTTAGCATGATAAAGAAGATTCAAAGAGAGTGAGATGCCAGCTCCTTTCATTCAGTCAGTAGCTTCAAACATTTCTGGTATATGAATAACATGATGTTTTTCAATGGCAAAAATCAATGAATATTGTAAATGCACAAACAGTAATTTCTCCGCATTGCAAGGTGCAATTCTGAAATTTTTTGCTTTTTCCTGCTCCTCTTAGCATGATAAAGAAGATTCAAAGAGAGTGAGATGCCAGCTCCTTTCATTCAGTCAGTAGCTTCAATCATTTCTGGACGTTTTTCAATGGCAAAAATCAATGAATATTGTAAATGCACAAACAGTAATTTCTCCGCATTGCAAGGTGCAATTCTGAAATTTTTTGCTTTTTCCTGCTCCTCTTAGCATGATAAAGAAGATTCAAAGAGAGTGAGATGCCAGCTCCTTTCATTCAGTCAGTAGCTTCAATCATTTCTGGACGTTTTTCAATGGCAAAAATCAATGAATATTGTAAATGCACAAACAGTAATTTCTCCGCATTGCAAGGTGCAATTCTGAAATTTTTTGCTTTTTCCTGCTCCTCTTAGCATGACAAAGAAGATTCAAAGAGAGTAAGATGCCAGCTCCTTTCATTCAGTCAGTAGCTTCAATCATTTCTGGTATATGAATAACATGA
The DNA here is from genome assembly GCF_046119375.1 of Phyllobates terribilis. Classification (NCBI taxonomy): domain Eukaryota; kingdom Metazoa; phylum Chordata; class Amphibia; order Anura; family Dendrobatidae; genus Phyllobates; species Phyllobates terribilis. Next base: position 34,316 of record NW_027365325.1, on the reverse strand, counting down.
TGTTTTTCAATGGCAAAAATCAATGAATATTGTAAATGCACAAACAGTAATTTCTCCGCATTGCAAGGTGCAATTCTGAAATTTTTTGCTTTTTCCTGCTCCTCTTAGCATGATAAAGAAGATTCAAAGAGAGTGAGATACCAGCTCCTTTCATTCAGTCAGTAGCTTCAATCATTTCTGGACGTTTTTCAATGGCAAAAATCAATGAATATTGTAAATGCACAAACAGTAATTTCTCCGCATTGCAAGGTGCAATTCTGAAATTTTTTGCTTTTTCCTGCTCCTCTTAGCATGATAAAGAAGATTCAAAGAGAGTGAGATGCCAGCTCCTTTCATTCAGTCAGTAGCTTCAATCATTTCTGGACGTTTTTCAATGGCAAAAATCAATGAATATTGTAAATGCACAAACAGTAATTTCTCCGCATTGCAAGGTGCAATTCTGAAATTTTTTGCTTTTTCCTGCTCCTCTTAGCATGATAAAGAAGATTCAAAGAGAGTGAGATGCCAGCTCCTTTCATTCAGTCAGTAGCTTCAAACATTTCTGGTATATGAATAACATGATGTTTTTCAATGGCAAAAATCAATGAATATTGTAAAAGCACAAACAGTAATTTCTCCGCATTGCAAGGTGCAATTCTGAAATTTTTTGCTTTTTCCTGCTCCTCTTAGCATGATAAAGAAGATTCAAAGAGAGTGAGATGCCAGCTCCTTTCATTCAGTCAGTAGCTTCAATCATTTCTGGACGTTTTTCAATGGCAAAAATCAATGAATATTGTAAATGCACAAACAGTAATTTCTCCGCATTGCAAGGTGCAATTCTGAAATTTTTTGCTTTTTCCTGCTCCTCTTAGCATGATAAAGAAGATTCAAAGAGAGTGAGATGCCAGCTCCTTTCATTCAGTCAGTAGCTTCAATCATTTCTGGTATATGAATAACATGATGTTTTTCAATGGCAAAAATCAATGAATATTGTAAATGCACAAACAGTAATTTCTCCGCATTGCAAGTTGCAATTCTGAAATTTTTTGCTTTTTCCTGCTCCTCTTAGCATGATAAAGAAGATTCAAAGAGAGTGAGATGCCAGCTCCTTTCATTCAGTCAGTAGCTTCAATCATTTCTGGACGTTTTTCAATGGCAAAAATCAATGAATATTGTAAATGCACAAACAGTAATTTCTCCGCATTGCAAGGTGCAATTCTGAAATTTTTTGCTTTTTCCTGCTCCTCTTAGCATGACAAAGAAGATTCAAAGAGAGTAAGATGCCAGCTCCTTTCATTCAGTCAGTAGCTTCTATCATTTCTGGTATATGAATAACATGATGTTTTTCAATGGCAAAAATCAATGAATATTGTAAATGCACAAACAGTAATTTCTCCGCATTGCAAGGTGCAATTCTGAAATTTTTTGCTTTTTCCTGCTCCTCTTAGCATGATAAAGAAGATTCAAAGAGAGTGAGATGCCAGCTCCTTTCTTTCAGTCAGTAGCTTCAATCATTTCTGGACGTTTTTCAATGGCAAAAATCAATGAATATTGTAAATGCACAAACAGTAATTTCTCCGCATTGCAAGGTGCAATTCTGAAATTTTTTGCTTTTTCCTGCTCCTCTTAGCATGATAAAGAAGATTCAAAGAGAGTGAGATGCCAGCTCCTTTCATTCAGTCAGTAGCTTCAATCATTTCTGGATGTTTTTCAATGGCAAAAATCAATGAATATTGTAAATGCACAAACTGTAATTTCTCCGCATTGCAAGGTGCAATTCTGAAATTTTTTGCTTTTTCCCGCTCCTCTTAGCATGATAAAGAAGATTCAAAGAGAGTGAGGTGCCAGCTCCTTTCATTCAGTCAGTAGCTTCAAACATTTCTGGTATATGAATAACATGTTTTTCAATGGCAAAAATCATTGAATATTGTAAATGCACAAACAGTAATTTCTCCGCATTGCAAGGTGCAATTCTGAAATTTTTTGATTTTTCCTGCTCCTCTTAGCATCATAAAGAAGATTCAAAGAGAGTGAGATGCCAGCTCCTTTCATTCAGTCAGTAGCTTCAATCATTTCTGGACGTTTTTCAATGGCAAAAATCAATGAATATTGTAAATGCACAAACAGTAATTTCTCCGCATTGCAAGGTGCAATTCTGAAATTTTTTGCTTTTTCCTGCTCCTCTTAGCATGATAAAGAAGATTCAAAGAGAGTGAGATGCCAGCTCCTTTCATTCAGTCAGTAGCTTCAATCATTTCTGGACGTTTTTCAATGGCAAAAATCAATGAATATTGTAAATGCACAAACAGTAATTTCTCCGCATTGCAAGGTGCAATTCTGAAATTTTTTGCTTTTTCCTGCTCCTCTTAGCATGATAAAGAAGATTCAAAGAGAGTGAGATGCCAGCTCCTTTCATTCAGTCAGTAGCTTCAAACATTTCTGGTATATGAATAACATGATGTTTTTCAATGGCAAAAATCAATGAATATTGTAAATGCACAAACAGTAATTTCTCCGCATTGCAAGGTGCAAGTCTGAAATTTTTTGCTTTTTCCTGCTCCTCTTAGCATGATAAAGAAGATTCAAAGAGAGTGAGATGCCAGCTACTTTCATTCAGTCAGTAGCTTCAATCATTTCTGGACGTTTTTCAATGGTAAAAATCAATGAATATTGTAAATGCACAAACAGTAATTTCTCCACATTGCAAGGTGCAATTCTGAAATTTTTTGCTTTTTCCTGCTCCTCTTAGCATGATAAAGAAGATTCAAAGAGAGTGAGATGCCAGCTCCTTTCATTCAGTCAGTAGCTTCAAACATTTCTGGTATATGAATAACATGATGTTTTTCAATGGCAAAAATCAATGAATATTGTAAATGCACAAACAGTAATTTCTCCGCATTGCAAGGTGCAATTCTGAAATTTTTTGCTTTTTCCTGCTCCTCTTAGCATGATAAAGAAGATTCAAAGAGAGTGAGATGCCAGCTCCTTTCATTCAGTCAGTAGCTTCAAACATTTCTGGTATATGAATAACATGATGTTTTTCAATGGCAAAAATCAATGAATATTGTAAATGCACAAAGAGTAATTTCTCCGCATTGCAAGGTGCAATTCTGAAATTTTTTGCTTTTTCCTGCTCCTCTTAGCATGATAAAGAAGATTCAAAGAGAGTGAGATGCCAGCTCCTTTCATTCAGTCAGTAGCTTCAATCATTTCTGGACGTTTTTCAATGGCAAAAATCAATGAATATTGTAAATGCACAAACAGTAATTTCTCCGCATTGCAAGGTGCAATTCTGAAATTTTTTGCTTTTTCCTGCTCCTCTTAGCATGATAAAGAAGATTCAAAGAGAGTGAGATGCCAGCTCCTTTCATTCAGTCAGTAGCTTCAATCATTTCTGGACGTTTTTCAATGGCAAAAATCAATGAATATTGTAAATGCACAAACAGTAATTTCTCCGCATTGCAAGGTGCAATTCTGAAATTTTTTGCTTTTTCCTGCTCCTCTTAGCATGATAAAGAAGATTCAAAGAGAGTGAGATGCCAGCTCCTTTCATTCAGTCAGTAGCTTCAAACATTTCTGGTATAAGAATAACATGATGTTTTTCAATGGCAAAAATCAATGAATATTGTAAATGCACAAACAGTAATTTCTCCGCATTGCAAGGTGCAATTCTGAAATTTTTTGCTTTTTCCTGCTCCTCTTAGCATGATAAAGAAGATTCAAAGAGAGTGAGATGCCAGCTCCTTTCATTCAGTCAGTAGCTTCAATCATTTCTGGACGTTTTTCAATGGCAAAAATCAATGAATATTGTAAATGCACAAACAGTAATTTCTCCGCATTGCAAGGTGCAATTCTGAAATTTTTTGCTTTTTCCTGCTCCTCTTAGCATGATAAAGAAGATTCAAAGAGAGTGAGATGCCAGCTCCTTTCATTCAGTCAGTAGCTTCAATCATTTCTGGACGTTTTTCAATGGCAAAAATCAATGAATATTGTAAATGCACAAACAGTAATTTCTCCGCATTGCAAGGTGCAATTCTGAAATTTTTTGCTTTTTCCTGCTCCTCTTAGCATGACAAAGAAGATTCAAAGAGAGTAAGATGCCAGCTCCTTTCATTCAGTCAGTAGCTTCAATCATTTCTGGTATATGAATAACATGATGTTTTTCAATGGCAAAAATCAATGAATATTGTAAATGCACAAACAGTAATTTCTCCGCATTGCAAGGTGCAATTCTGAAATTTTTTGCTTTTTCCTGCTCCTCTTAGCATGATAAAGAAGATTCAAAGAGAGTGAGATACCAGCTCCTTTCATTCAGTCAGTAGCTTCAATCATTTCTGGACGTTTTTCAATGGCAAAAATCAATGAATATTGTAAATGCACAAACAGTAATTTCTCCGCATTGCAAGGTGCAATTCTGAAATTTTTTGCTTTTTCCTGCTCCTCTTAGCATGATAAAGAAGATTCAAAGAGAGTGAGATGCCAGCTCCTTTCATTCAGTCAGTAGCTTCAATCATTTCTGGACGTTTTTCAATGGCAAAAATCAATGAATATTGTAAATGCACAAACAGTAATTTCTCCGCATTGCAAGGTGCAATTCTGAAATTTTTTGCTTTTTCCTGCTCCTCTTAGCATGATAAAGAAGATTCAAAGAGAGTGAGATGCCAGCTCCTTTCATTCAGTCAGTAGCTTCAAACATTTCTGGTATATGAATAACATGATGTTTTTCAATGGCAAAAATCAATGAATATTGTAAAAGCACAAACAGTAATTTCTCCGCATTGCAAGGTGCAATTCTGAAATTTTTTGCTTTTTCCTGCTCCTCTTAGCATGATAAAGAAGATTCAAAGAGAGTGAGATGCCAGCTCCTTTCATTCAGTCAGTAGCTTCAATCATTTCTGGACGTTTTTCAATGGCAAAAATCAATGAATATTGTAAATGCACAAACAGTAATTTCTCCGCATTGCAAGGTGCAATTCTGAAATTTTTTGCTTTTTCCTGCTCCTCTTAGCATGATAAAGAAGATTCAAAGAGAGTGAGATGCCAGCTCCTTTCATTCAGTCAGTAGCTTCAATCATTTCTGGTATATGAATAACATGATGTTTTTCAATGGCAAAAATCAATGAATATTGTAAATGCACAAACAGTAATTTCTCCGCATTGCAAGTTGCAATTCTGAAATTTTTTGCTTTTTCCTGCTCCTCTTACCATGATAAAGAAGATTCAAAGAGAGTGAGATGCCAGCTCCTTTCATTCAGTCAGTAGCTTCAATCATTTCTGGACGTTTTTCAATGGCAAAAATCAATGAATATTGTAAATGCACAAACAGTAATTTCTCCGCATTGCAAGGTGCAATTCTGAAATTTTTTGCTTTTTCCTGCTCCTCTTAGCATGATAAAGAAGATTCAAAGAGAGTGAGATGCCAGCTCCTTTCATTCAGTCAGTAGCTTCAATCATTTCTGGACGTTTTTCAATGGCAAAAATCAATGAATATTGTAAATGCACAAACAGTAATTTCTCCGCATTGCAAGGTGCAATTCTGAAATTTTTTGCTTTTTCCTGCTCCTCTTAGCATGATAAAGAAGATTCAAAGAGAGTGAGATGCCAGCTCCTTTCATTCAGTCAGTAGCTTCAAACATTTCTGGTATATGAATAACATGATGTTTTTCAATGGCAAAAATCAATGAATATTGTAAAAGCACAAACAGTAATTTCTCCGCATTGCAAGGTGCAATTCTGAAATTTTTTGCTTTTTCCTGCTCCTCTTAGCATGATAAAGAAGATTCAGAGAGAGTGAGATGCCAGCTCCTTTCATTCAGTCAGTAGCTTCAATCATTTCTGGACGTTTTTCAATGGCAAAAATCAATGAATATTGTAAATGCACAAACAGTAATTTCTCCGCATTGCAAGGTGCAATTCTGAAATTTTTTGCTTTTTCCTGCTCCTCTTAGCATGATAAAGAAGATTCAAAGAGAGTGAGATGCCAGCTCCTTTCATTCAGTCAGTAGCTTCAATCATTTCTGGACGTTTTTCAATGGCAAAAATCAATGAATATTGTAAATGCACAAACAGTAATTTCTCCGCATTGCAAGGTGCAATTCTGAAATTTTTTGCTTTTTCCTGCTCCTCTTAGCATGATAAAGAAGATTCAAAGAGAGTGAGATGCCAGCTCCTTTCATTCAGTCAGTAGCTTCAAACATTTCTGGTATATGAATAACATGATGTTTTTCAATGGCAAAAATCAATGAATATTGTAAAAGCACAAACAGTAATTTCTCCGCATTGCAAGGTGCAATTCTGAAATTTTTTGCTTTTTCCTGCTCCTCTTAGCATGATAAAGAAGATTCAAAGAGAGTGAGATGCCAGCTCCTTTCATTCAGTCAGTAGCTTCAATCATTTCTGGACGTTTTTCAATGGCAAAAATCAATGAATATTGTAAATGCACAAACAGTAATTTCTCCGCATTGCAAGGTGCAATTCTGAAATTTTTTGCTTTTTCCTGCTCCTCTTAGCATGATAAAGAAGATTCAAAGAGAGTGAGATGCCAGCTCCTTTCATTCAGTCAGTAGCTTCAATCATTTCTGGTATATGAATAACATGATGTTTTTCAATGGCAAAAATCAATGAATATTGTAAATGCACAAACAGTAATTTCTCCGCATTGCAAGTTGCAATTCTGAAATTTTTTGCTTTTTCCTGCTCCTCTTAGCATGATAAAGAAGATTCAAAGAGAGTGAGATGCCAGCTCCTTTCATTCAGTCAGTAGCTTCAAACATTTCTGGTATATGAATAACATGATGTTTTTCAATGGCAAAAATCAATGAATATTGTAAATGCACAAACAGTAATTTCTCCGCATTGCAAGGTGCAATTCTGAAATTTTTTGCTTTTTCCTGCTCCTCTTAGCATGATAAAGAAGATTCAAAGAGAGTGAGATGCCAGCTCCTTTCATTCAGTCAGTAGCTTCAATCATTTCTGGACGTTTTTCAATGGCAAAAATCAATGAATATTGTAAATGCACAAACAGTAATTTCTCCGCATTGCAAGGTGCAATTCTGAAATTTTTTGCTTTTTCCTGCTCCTCTTAGCATGATAAAGAAGATTCAAAGAGAGTGAGATGCCAGCTCCTTTCATTCAGTCAGTAGCTTCAATCATTTCTGGACGTTTTTCAATGGCAAAAATCAATGAATATTGTAAATGCACAAACAGTAATTTCTCCGCATTGCAAGGTGCAATTCTGAAATTTTTTGCTTTTTCCTGCTCCTCTTAGCATGACAAAGAAGATTCAAAGAGAGTAAGATGCCAGCTCCTTTCATTCAGTCAGTAGCTTCAATCATTTCTGGTATATGAATAACATGATGTTTTTCAATGGCAAAAATCAATGAATATTGTAAATGCACAAACAGTAATTTCTCCGCATTGCAAGGTGCAATTCTGAAATTTTTTGCTTTTTCCTGCTCCTCTTAGCATGATAAAGAAGATTCAAAGAGAGTGAGATACCAGCTCCTTTCATTCAGTCAGTAGCTTCAATCATTTCTGGACGTTTTTCAATGGCAAAAATCAATGAATATTGTAAATGCACAAACAGTAATTTCTCCGCATTGCAAGGTGCAATTCTGAAATTTTTTGCTTTTTCCTGCTCCTCTTAGCATGATAAAGAAGATTCAAAGAGAGTGAGATGCCAGCTCCTTTCATTCAGTCAGTAGCTTCAATCATTTCTGGACGTTTTTCAATGGCAAAAATCAATGAATATTGTAAATGCACAAACAGTAATTTCTCCGCATTGCAAGGTGCAATTCTGAAATTTTTTGCTTTTTCCTGCTCCTCTTAGCATGATAAAGAAGATTCAAAGAGAGTGAGATGCCAGCTCCTTTCATTCAGTCAGTAGCTTCAATCATTTCTGGACGTTTTTCAATGGCAAAAATCAATGAATATTGTAAATGCACAAACAGTAATTTCTCCGCATTGCAAGGTGCAATTCTGAAATTTTTTGCTTTTTCCTGCTCCTCTTAGCATGATAAAGAAGATTCAAAGAGAGTGAGATGCCAGCTCCTTTCATTCAGTCAGTAGCTTCAATCATTTCTGGACGTTTTTCAATGGCAAAAATCAATGAATATTGTAAATGCACAAACAGTAATTTCTCCGCATTGCAAGGTGCAATTCTGAAATTTTTTGCTTTTTCCTGCTCCTCTTAGCATGATAAAGAAGATTCAAAGAGAGTGAGATGCCAGCTCCTTTCATTCAGTCAGTAGCTTCAATCATTTCTGGTATATGAATAACATGATGTTTTTCAATGGCAAAAATCAATGAATATTGTAAATGCACAAACAGTAATTTCTCCGCATTGCAAGTTGCAATTCTGAAATTTTTTGCTTTTTCCTGCTCCTCTTAGCATGATAAAGAAGATTCAAAGAGAGTGAGATGCCAGCTCCTTTCATTCAGTCAGTAGCTTCAAACATTTCTGGTATATGAATAACATGATGTTTTTCAATGGCAAAAATCAATGAATATTGTAAATGCACAAACAGTAATTTCTCCGCATTGCAAGGTGCAATTCTGAAATTTTTTGCTTTTTCCTGCTCCTCTTAGCATGATAAAGAAGATTCAAAGAGAGTGAGATGCCAGCTCCTTTCATTCAGTCAGTAGCTTCAATCATTTCTGGACGTTTTTCAATGGCAAAAATCAATGAATATTGTAAATGCACAAACAGTAATTTCTCCGCATTGCAAGGTGCAATTCTGAAATTTTTTGCTTTTTCCTGCTCCTCTTAGCATGATAAAGAAGATTCAAAGAGAGTGAGATGCCAGCTCCTTTCATTCAGTCAGTAGCTTCAATCATTTCTGGACGTTTTTCAATGGCAAAAATCAATGAATATTGTAAATGCACAAACAGTAATTTCTCCGCATTGCAAGGTGCAATTCTGAAATTTTTTGCTTTTTCCTGCTCCTCTTAGCATGACAAAGAAGATTCAAAGAGAGTAAGATGCCAGCTCCTTTCATTCAGTCAGTAGCTTCAATCATTTCTGGTATATGAATAACATGATGTTTTTCAATGGCAAAAATCAATGAATATTGTAAATGCACAAACAGTAATTTCTCCGCATTGCAAGGTGCAATTCTGAAATTTTTTGCTTTTTCCTGCTCCTCTTAGCATGATAAAGAAGATTCAAAGAGAGTGAGATACCAGCTCCTTTCATTCAGTCAGTAGCTTCAATCATTTCTGGACGTTTTTCAATGGCAAAAATCAATGAATATTGTAAATGCACAAACAGTAATTTCTCCGCATTGCAAGGTGCAATTCTGAAATTTTTTGCTTTTTCCTGCTCCTCTTAGCATGATAAAGAAGATTCAAAGAGAGTGAGATGCCAGCTCCTTTCATTCAGTCAGTAGCTTCAATCATTTCTGGACGTTTTTCAATGGCAAAAATCAATGAATATTGTAAATGCACAAACAGTAATTTCTCCGCATTGCAAGGTGCAATTCTGAAATTTTTTGCTTTTTCCTGCTCCTCTTAGCATGATAAAGAAGATTCAAAGAGAGTGAGATGCCAGCTCCTTTCATTCAGTCAGTAGCTTCAAACATTTCTGGTATATGAATAACATGATGTTTTTCAATGGCAAAAATCAATGAATATTGTAAAAGCACAAACAGTAATTTCTCCGCATTGCAAGGTGCAATTCTGAAATTTTTTGCTTTTTCCTGCTCCTCTTAGCATGATAAAGAAGATTCAAAGAGAGTGAGATGCCAGCTCCTTTCATTCAGTCAGTAGCTTCAATCATTTCTGGACGTTTTTCAATGGCAAAAATCAATGAATATTGTAAATGCACAAACAGTAATTTCTCCGCATTGCAAGGTGCAATTCTGAAATTTTTTGCTTTTTCCTGCTCCTCTTAGCATGATAAAGAAGATTCAAAGAGAGTGAGATGCCAGCTCCTTTCATTCAGTCAGTAGCTTCAATCATTTCTGGTATATGAATAACATGATGTTTTTCAATGGCAAAAATCAATGAATATTGTAAATGCACAAACAGTAATTTCTCCGCATTGCAAGTTGCAATTCTGAAATTTTTTGCTTTTTCCTGCTCCTCTTAGCATGATAAAGAAGATTCAAAGAGAGTGAGATGCCAGCTCCTTTCATTCAGTCAGTAGCTTCAATCATTTCTGGACGTTTTTCAATGGCAAAAATCAATGAATATTGTAAATGCACAAACAGTAATTTCTCCGCATTGCAAGGTGCAATTCTGAAATTTTTTGCTTTTTCCTGCTCCTCTTAGCATGATAAAGAAGATTCAAAGAGAGTGAGATGCCAGCTCCTTTCATTCAGTCAGTAGCTTCAATCATTTCTGGACGTTTTTCAATGGCAAAAATCAATGAATATTGTAAATGCACAAACAGTAATTTCTCCGCATTGCAAGGTGCAATTCTGAAATTTTTTGCTTTTTCCTGCTCCTCTTAGCATGATAAAGAAGATTCAAAGAGAGTGAGATGCCAGCTCCTTTCATTCAGTCAGTAGCTTCAAACATTTCTGGTATATGAATAACATGATGTTTTTCAATGGCAAAAATCAATGAATATTGTAAAAGCACAAACAGTAATTTCTCCGCATTGCAAGGTGCAATTCTGAAATTTTTTGCTTTTTCCTGCTCCTCTTAGCATGATAAAGAAGATTCAAAGAGAGTGAGATGCCAGCTCCTTTCATTCAGTCAGTAGCTTCAATCATTTCTGGACGTTTTTCAATGGCAAAAATCAATGAATATTGTAAATGCACAAACAGTAATTTCTCCGCATTGCAAGGTGCAATTCTGAAATTTTTTGCTTTTTCCTGCTCCTCTTAGCATGATAAAGAAGATTCAAAGAGAGTGAGATGCCAGCTCCTTTCATTCAGTCAGTAGCTTCAATCATTTCTGGACGTTTTTCAATGGCAAAAATCAATGAATATTGTAAATGCACAAACAGTAATTTCTCCGCATTGCAAGGTGCAATTCTGAAATTTTTTGCTTTTTCCTGCTCCTCTTAGCATGATAAAGAAGATTCAAAGAGAGTGAGATGCCAGCTCCTTTCATTCAGTCAGTAGCTTCAAACATTTCTGGTATATGAATAACATGATGTTTTTCAATGGCAAAAATCAATGAATATTGTAAAAGCACAAACAGTAATTTCTCCGCATTGCAAGGTGCAATTCTGAAATTTTTTGCTTTTTCCTGCTCCTCTTAGCATGATAAAGAAGATTCAAAGAGAGTGAGATGCCAGCTCCTTTCATTCAGTCAGTAGCTTCAATCATTTCTGGACGTTTTTCAATGGCAAAAATCAATGAATATTGTAAATGCACAAACAGTAATTTCTCCGCATTGCAAGGTGCAATTCTGAAATTTTTTGCTTTTTCCTGCTCCTCTTAGCATGATAAAGAAGATTCAAAGAGAGTGAGATGCCAGCTCCTTTCATTCAGTCAGTAGCTTCAATCATTTCTGGTATATGAATAACATGATGTTTTTCAATGGCAAAAATCAATGAATATTGTAAATGCACAAACAGTAATTTCTCCGCATTGCAAGTTGCAATTCTGAAATTTTTTGCTTTTTCCTGCTCCTCTTAGCATGATAAAGAAGATTCAAAGAGAGTGAGATGCCAGCTCCTTTCATTCAGTCAGTAGCTTCAATCATTTCTGGACGTTTTTCAATGGCAAAAATCAATGAATATTGTAAATGCACAAACAGTAATTTCTCCGCATTGCAAGGTGCAATTCTGAAATTTTTTGCTTTTTCCTGCTCCTCTTAGCATGATAAAGAAGATTCAAAGAGAGTGAGATGCCAGCTCCATTCATTCAGTCAGTAGCTTCAATCATTTCTGGACGTTTTTCAATGGCAAAAATCAATGAATATTGTAAATGCACAAACAGTAATTTCTCCGCATTGCAAGGTGCAATTCTGAAATTTTTTGCTTTTTCCTGCTCCTCTTAGCATGATAAAGAAGATTCAAAGAGAGTGAGATGCCAGCTCCTTTCATTCAGTCAGTAGCTTCAAACATTTCTGGTATATGAATAACATGATGTTTTTCAATGGCAAAAATCAATGAATATTGTAAAAGCACAAACAGTAATTTCTCCGCATTGCAAGGTGCAATTCTGAAATTTTTTGCTTTTTCCTGCTCCTCTTAGCATGATAAAGAAGATTCAAAGAGAGTGAGATGCCAGCTCCTTTCATTCAGTCAGTAGCTTCAATCATTTCTGGACGTTTTTCAATGGCAAAAATCAATGAATATTGTAAATGCACAAACAGTAATTTCTCCGCATTGCAAGGTGCAATTCTGAAATTTTTTGCTTTTTCCTGCTCCTCTTAGCATGATAAAGAAGATTCAAAGAGAGTGAGATGCCAGCTCCTTTCATTCAGTCAGTAGCTTCAATCATTTCTGGTATATGAATAACATGATGTTTTTCAATGGCAAAAATCAATGAATATTGTAAATGCACAAACAGTAATTTCTCCACATTGCAAGGTGCAATTCTGAAATTTTTTGCTTTTTCCTGCTCCTCTTAGCATGATAAAGAAGATTCAAAGAGAGTGAGATGCCAGCTCCTTTCATTCAGTCAGTAGCTTCAAACATTTCTGGTATATGAATAACATGATGTTTTTCAATGGCAAAAATCAATGAATATTGTAAAAGCACAAACAGTAATTTCTCCGCATTGCAAGGTGCAATTCTGAAATTTTTTGCTTTTTCCTGCTCCTCTTAGCATGATAAAGAAGATTCAAAGAGAGTGAGATGCCAGCTCCTTTCATTCAGTCAGTAGCTTCAATCATTTCTGGACGTTTTTCAATGGCAAAAATCAATGAATATTGTAAATGCACAAACAGTAATTTCTCCGCATTGCAAGGTGCAATTCTGAAATTTTTTGCTTTTTCCTGCTCCTCTTAGCATGATAAAGAAGATTCAAAGAGAGTGAGATGCCAGCTCCTTTCATTCAGTCAGTAGCTTCAATCATTTCTGGTATATGAATAACATGATGTTTTTCAATGGCAAAAATCAATGAATATTGTAAATGCACAAACAGTAATTTCTCCGCATTGCAAGTTGCAATTCTGAAATTTTTTGCTTTTTCCTGCTCCTCTTAGCATGATAAAGAAGATTCAAAGAGAGTGAGATGCCAGCTCCTTTCATTCAGTCAGTAGCTTCAATCATTTCTGGACGTTTTTCAATGGCAAAAATCAATGAATATTGTAAATGCACAAACAGTAATTTCTCCGCATTGCAAGGTGCAATTCTGAAATTTTTTGCTTTTTCCTGCTCCTCTTAGCATGATAAAGAAGATTCAAAGAGAGTGAGATGCCAGCTCCATTCATTCAGTCAGTAGCTTCAATCATTTCTGGACGTTTTTCAATGGCAAAAATCAATGAATATTGTAAATGCACAAACAGTAATTTCTCCGCATTGCAAGGTGCAATTCTGAAATTTTTTGCTTTTTCCTGCTCCTCTTAGCATGATAAAGAAGATTCAAAGAGAGTGAGATGCCAGCTCCTTTCATTCAGTCAGTAGCTTCAAACATTTCTGGTATATGAATAACATGATGTTTTTCAATGGCAAAAATCAATGAATATTGTAAAAGCACAAACAGTAATTTCTCCGCATTGCAAGGTGCAATTCTGAAATTTTTTGCTTTTTCCTGCTCCTCTTAGCATGATAAAGAAGATTCAAAGAGAGTGAGATGCCAGCTCCTTTCATTCAGTCAGTAGCTTCAATCATTTCTGGACGTTTTTCAATGGCAAAAATCAATGAATATTGTAAATGCACAAACAGTAATTTCTCCGCATTGCAAGGTGCAATTCTGAAATTTTTTGCTTTTTCCTGCTCCTCTTAGCATGATAAAGAAGATTCAAAGAGAGTGAGATGCCAGCTCCTTTCATTCAGTCAGTAGCTTCAATCATTTCTGGTATATGAATAACATGATGTTTTTCAATGGCAAAAATCAATGAATATTGTAAATGCACAAACAGTAATTTCTCCACATTGCAAGGTGCAATTCTGAAATTTTTTGCTTTTTCCTGCTCCTCTTAGCATGATAAAGAAGATTCAAAGAGAGTGAGATGCCAGCTCCTTTCATTCAGTCAGTAGCTTCAATCATTTCTGGACGTTTTTCAATGGCAAAAATCAATGAATATTGTAAATGCACAAACAGTAATTTCTCCGCATTGCAAGGTGCAATTCTGAAATTTTTTGCTTTTTCCTGCTCCTCTTAGCATGATAAAGAAGATTCAAAGAGAGCGAGATGCCAGCTCCTTTCATTCAGTCAGTAGCTTCAATCATTTCTGGTATATGAATAACATGATGTTTTTCAATGGCAAAAATCAATGAATATTGTAAATGCACAAACAGTAATTTCTCCGCATTGCAAGGTGCAATTCTGAAATTTTTTGCTTTTTCCTGCTCCTCTTAGCATGATAAAGAAGATTCAAAGAGAGTGAGATGCCAGCTCCTTTCATTCAGTCAGTAGCTTCAATCATTTCTGGACGTTTTTCAATGGCAAAAATCAATGAATATTGTAAATGCACAAACAGTAATTTCTCCGCATTGCAAGGTGCAATTCTGAAATTTTTTGCTTTTTCCTGCTCCTCTTAGCATGATAAAGAAGATTCAAAGAGAGTGAGATGCCAGCTCCTTTCATTCAGTCAGTAGCTTCAATCATTTCTGGTATATGAATAACATGATGTTTTTCAATGGCAAAAATCAATGAATATTGTAAATGCACAAACAGTAATTTCTCCGCATTGCAAGTTGCAATTCTGAAATTTTTTGCTTTTTCCTGCTCCTCTTAGCATGATAAAGAAGATTCAAAGAGAGTGAGATGCCAGCTCCTTTCATTCAGTCAGTAGCTTCAATCATTTCTGGACGTTTTTCAATGGCAAAAATCAATGAATATTGTAAATGCACAAACAGTAATTTCTCCGCATTGCAAGGTGCAATCTGAAATTTTTTGCTTTTTCCTGCTCCTCTTAGCATGATAAAGAAGATTCAAAGAGAGTGAGATGCCAGCTCCATTCATTCAGTCAGTAGCTTCAATCATTTCTGGACGTTTTTCAATGGCAAAAATCAATGAATATTGTAAATGCACAAACAGTAATTTCTCCGCATTGCAAGGTGCAATTCTGAAATTTTTTGCTTTTTCCTGCTCCTCTTAGCATGATAAAGAAGATTCAAAGAGAGTGAGATGCCAGCTCCTTTCATTCAGTCAGTAGCTTCAAACATTTCTGGTATATGAATAACATGATGTTTTTCAATGGCAAAAATCAATGAATATTGTAAAAGCACAAACAGTAATTTCTCCGCATTGCAAGGTGCAATTCTGAAATTTTTTGCTTTTTCCTGCTCCTCTTAGCATGATAAAGAAGATTCAAAGAGAGTGAGATGCCAGCTCCTTTCATTCAGTCAGTAGCTTCAATCATTTCTGGACGTTTTTCAATGGCAAAAATCAATGAATATTGTAAATGCACAAACAGTAATTTCTCCGCATTGCAAGGTGCAATTCTGAAATTTTTTGCTTTTTCCTGCTCCTCTTAGCATGATAAAGAAGATTCAAAGAGAGTGAGATGCCAGCTCCTTTCATTCAGTCAGTAGCTTCAATCATTTCTGGTATATGAATAACATGATGTTTTTCAATGGCAAAAATCAATGAATATTGTAAATGCACAAACAGTAATTTCTCCACATTGCAAGGTGCAATTCTGAAATTTTTTGCTTTTTCCTGCTCCTCTTAGCATGATAAAGAAGATTCAAAGAGAGTGAGATGCCAGCTCCTTTCATTCAGTCAGTAGCTTCAATCATTTCTGGACGTTTTTCAATGGCAAAAATCAATGAATATTGTAAATGCACAAACAGTAATTTCTCCGCATTGCAAGGTGCAATTCTGAAATTTTTTGCTTTTTCCTGCTCCTCTTAGCATGATAAAGAAGATTCAAAGAGAGCGAGATGCCAGCTCCTTTCATTCAGTCAGTAGCTTCAATCATTTCTGGTATATGAATAACATGATGTTTTTCAATGGCAAAAATCAATGAATATTGTAAATGCACAAACAGTAATTTCTCCGCATTGCAAGGTGCAATTCTGAAATTTTTTGCTTTTTCCTGCTCCTCTTAGCATGATAAAGAAGATTCAAAGAGAGTGAGATGCCAGCTCCTTTCATTCAGTCAGTAGCTTCAATCATTTCTGGACGTTTTTCAATGGCAAAAATCAATGAATATTGTAAATGCACAAACAGTAATTTCTCCGCATTGCAAGGTGCAATTCTGAAATTTTTTGCTTTTTCCTGCTCCTCTTAGCATGATAAAGAAGATTCAAAGAGAGTGAGATGCCAGCTCCTTTCATTCAGTCAGTAGCTTCAATCATTTCTGGACGTTTTTCAATGGCAAAAATCAATGAATATTGTAAATGCACAAACAGTAATTTCTCCGCATTGCAAGGTGCAATTCTGAAATTTTTTGCTTTTTCCTGCTCCTCTTAGCATGATAAAGAAGATTCAAAGAGAGTGAGATGCCAGCTCCTTTCATTCAGTCAGTAGCTTCAATCATTTCTGGTATATGAATAACATGATGTTTTTCAATGGCAAAAATCAATGAATATTGTAAATGCACAAACAGTAATTTCTCCGCATTGCAAGGTGCAATTCTGAAATTTTTTGCTTTTTCCTGCTCCTCTTAGCATGATAAAGAAGATTCAAAGAGAGTGAGATGCCAGCTCCTTTCATTCAGTCAGCAGCTTCAATCATTTCTGGACATTTTTCAATGGCAAAAATCAATGAATATTGTAAATGCACAAACAGTAATTTCTCCGCATTGCAAGGTGCAATTCTGAAATTTTTTGCTTTTTCCTGCTCCTCTTAGCATGATAAAGAAGATTCAAAGAGAGTGAGATGCCAGCTCCTTTCATTCAGTCAGTAGCTTCAAACATTTCTGGTATATGAATAACATGATGTTTTTCAATGGCAAAAATCAATGAATATTGTAAAAGCACAAACAGTAATTTCTCCGCATTGCAAGGTGCAATTCTGAAATTTTTTGCTTTTTCCTGCTCCTCTTAGCATGATAAAGAAGATTCAAAGAGAGTGAGATGCCAGCTCCTTTCATTCAGTCAGTAGCTTCAATCATTTCTGGACGTTTTTCAATGGCAAAAATCAATGAATATTGTAAATGCACAAACAGTAATTTCTCCGCATTGCAAGGTGCAATTCTGAAATTTTTTGCTTTTTCCTGCTCCTCTTAGCATGATAAAGAAGATTCAAAGAGAGTGAGATGCCAACTCCTTTCATTCAGTCAGTAGCTTCAATCATTTCTGGTATATGAATAACATGATGTTTTTCAATGGCAAAAATCAATGAATATTGTAAATGCACAAACAGTAATTTCTCCGCATTGCAAGTTGCAATTCTGAAATTTTTTGCTTTTTCCTGCTCCTCTTAGCATGATAAAGAAGATTCAAAGAGAGTGAGATGCCAGCTCCTTTCATTCAGTCAGTAGCTTCAATTATTTCTGGACTTTTTCAATGGCAAAAATCAATGAATATTGTAAATGCACAAACAGTAATTTCTCCGCATTGCAAGGTGCAATTCTGAAATTTTTTGCTTTTTCCTGCTCCTCTTAGCATGATAAAGAAGATTCAAAGAGAGTGAGATGCCAGCTCCTTTCATTCAGTCAGTAGCTTCAATCATTTCTGGACGTTTTTCAATGGCAAAAATCAATGAATATTGTAAATGCACAAACAGTAATTTCTCCGCATTGCAAGGTGCAATTCTGAAATTTTTTGCTTTTTCCTGCTCCTCTTTGCATGATAAAGAAGATTCAAAGAGAGTGAGATGCCAGCTCCTTTCATTCAGTCAGTAGCTTCAATCATTTCTGGTATATGAATAACATGATGTTTTTCAATGGCAAAAATCAATGAATATTGTAAATGCACAAACAGTAATTTCTCCGCATTGCAAGGTGCAATTCTGAAATTTTTGGCTTTTTCCTGCTCCTCTTAGCATGATAAAGAAGATTCAAAGAGAGTGAGATGCCAGCTCCTTTCATTCAGTCAGTAGCTTCAATCATTTCTGGACGTTTTTCAATGGCAAAAATCAATGAATATTGTAAATGCACAAACAGTAATTTCTCCGCATTGCAAGGTGCAATTCTGAAATTTTTTGCTTTTTCCTGCTCCTCTTAGCATGATAAAGAAGATTCAAAGAGAGTGAGATGCCAGCTCCATTCATTCAGTCAGTAGCTTCAATCATTTCTGGACGTTTTTCAATGGCAAAAATCAATGAATATTGTAAATGCACAAACAGTAATTTCTCCGCATTGCAAGGTGCAATTCTGAAATTTTTTGCTTTTTCCTGCTCCTCTTAGCATGATAAAGAAGATTCAAAGAGAGTGAGATGCCAGCTCCTTTCATTCAGTCAGTAGCTTCAAACATTTCTGGTATATGAATAACATGATGTTTTTCAATGGCAAAAATCAATGAATATTGTAAAAGCACAAACAGTAATTTCTCCGCATTGCAAGGTGCAATTCTGAAATTTTTTGCTTTTTCCTGCTCCTCTTAGCATGATAAAGAAGATTCAAAGAGAGTGAGATGCCAGCTCCTTTCATTCAGTCAGTAGCTTCAATCATTTCTGGACGTTTTTCAATGGCAAAAATCAATGAATATTGTAAATGCACAAACAGTAATTTCTCCGCATTGCAAGGTGCAATTCTGAAATTTTTTGCTTTTTCCTGCTCCTCTTAGCATGATAAAGAAGATTCAAAGAGAGTGAGATGCCAGCTCCTTTCATTCAGTCAGTAGCTTCAATCATTTCTGGTATATGAATAACATGATGTTTTTCAATGGCAAAAATCAATGAATATTGTAAATGCACAAACAGTAATTTCTCCACATTGCAAGGTGCAATTCTGAAATTTTTTGCTTTTTCCTGCTCCTCTTAGCATGATAAAGAAGATTCAAAGAGAGTGAGATGCCAGCTCCTTTCATTCAGTCAGTAGCTTCAAACATTTCTGGTATATGAATAACATGATGTTTTTCAATGGCAAAAATCAATGAATATTGTAAAAGCACAAACAGTAATTTCTCCGCATTGCAAGGTGCAATTCTGAAATTTTTTGCTTTTTCCTGCTCCTCTTAGCATGATAAAGAAGATTCAAAGAGAGTGAGATGCCAGCTCCTTTCATTCAGTCAGTAGCTTCAATCATTTCTGGACGTTTTTCAATGGCAAAAATCAATGAATATTGTAAATGCACAAACAGTAATTTCTCCGCATTGCAAGGTGCAATTCTGAAATTTTTTGCTTTTTCCTGCTCCTCTTAGCATGATAAAGAAGATTCAAAGAGAGTGAGATGCCAGCTCCTTTCATTCAGTCAGTAGCTTCAATCATTTCTGGTATATGAATAACATGATGTTTTTCAATGGCAAAAATCAATGAATATTGTAAATGCACAAACAGTAATTTCTCCGCATTGCAAGTTGCAATTCTGAAATTTTTTGCTTTTTCCTGCTCCTCTTAGCATGATAAAGAAGATTCAAAGAGAGTGAGATGCCAGCTCCTTTCATTCAGTCAGTAGCTTCAATCATTTCTGGACGTTTTTCAATGGCAAAAATCAATGAATATTGTAAATGCACAAACAGTAATTTCTCCGCATTGCAAGGTGCAATTCTGAAATTTTTTGCTTTTTCCTGCTCCTCTTAGCATGATAAAGAAGATTCAAAGAGAGTGAGATGCCAGCTCCATTCATTCAGTCAGTAGCTTCAATCATTTCTGGACGTTTTTCAATGGCAAAAATCAATGAATATTGTAAATGCACAAACAGTAATTTCTCCGCATTGCAAGGTGCAATTCTGAAATTTTTTGCTTTTTCCTGCTCCTCTTAGCATGATAAAGAAGATTCAAAGAGAGTGAGATGCCAGCTCCTTTCATTCAGTCAGTAGCTTCAAACATTTCTGGTATATGAATAACATGATGTTTTTCAATGGCAAAAATCAATGAATATTGTAAAAGCACAAACAGTAATTTCTCCGCATTGCAAGGTGCAATTCTGAAATTTTTTGCTTTTTCCTGCTCCTCTTAGCATGATAAAGAAGATTCAAAGAGAGTGAGATGCCAGCTCCTTTCATTCAGTCAGTAGCTTCAATCATTTCTGGACGTTTTTCAATGGCAAAAATCAATGAATATTGTAAATGCACAAACAGTAATTTCTCCGCATTGCAAGGTGCAATTCTGAAATTTTTTGCTTTTTCCTGCTCCTCTTAGCATGATAAAGAAGATTCAAAGAGAGTGAGATGCCAGCTCCTTTCATTCAGTCAGTAGCTTCAATCATTTCTGGTATATGAATAACATGATGTTTTTCAATGGCAAAAATCAATGAATATTGTAAATGCACAAACAGTAATTTCTCCACATTGCAAGGTGCAATTCTGAAATTTTTTGCTTTTTCCTGCTCCTCTTAGCATGATAAAGAAGATTCAAAGAGAGTGAGATGCCAGCTCCTTTCATTCAGTCAGTAGCTTCAATCATTTCTGGACGTTTTTCAATGGCAAAAATCAATGAATATTGTAAATGCACAAACAGTAATTTCTCCGCATTGCAAGGTGCAATTCTGAAATTTTTTGCTTTTTCCTGCTCCTCTTAGCATGATAAAGAAGATTCAAAGAGAGCGAGATGCCAGCTCCTTTCATTCAGTCAGTAGCTTCAATCATTTCTGGTATATGAATAACATGATGTTTTTCAATGGCAAAAATCAATGAATATTGTAAATGCACAAACAGTAATTTCTCCGCATTGCAAGGTGCAATTCTGAAATTTTTTGCTTTTTCCTGCTCCTCTTAGCATGATAAAGAAGATTCAAAGAGAGTGAGATGCCAGCTCCTTTCATTCAGTCAGTAGCTTCAATCATTTCTGGACGTTTTTCAATGGCAAAAATCAATGAATATTGTAAATGCACAAACAGTAATTTCTCCGCATTGCAAGGTGCAATTCTGAAATTTTTTGCTTTTTCCTGCTCCTCTTAGCATGATAAAGAAGATTCAAAGAGAGTGAGATGCCAGCTCCTTTCATTCAGTCAGTAGCTTCAATCATTTCTGGACGTTTTTCAATGGCAAAAATCAATGAATATTGTAAATGCACAAACAGTAATTTCTCCGCATTGCAAGGTGCAATTCTGAAATTTTTTGCTTTTTCCTGCTCCTCTTAGCATGATAAAGAAGATTCAAAGAGAGTGAGATGCCAGCTCCTTTCATTCAGTCAGTAGCTTCAATCATTTCTGGTATATGAATAACATGATGTTTTTCAATGGCAAAAATCAATGAATATTGTAAATGCACAAACAGTAATTTCTCCGCATTGCAAGGTGCAATTCTGAAATTTTTTGCTTTTTCCTGCTCCTCTTAGCATGATAAAGAAGATTCAAAGAGAGTGAGATGCCAGCTCCTTTCATTCAGTCAGCAGCTTCAATCATTTCTGGACATTTTTCAATGGCAAAAATCAATGAATATTGTAAATGCACAAACAGTAATTTCTCCGCATTGCAAGGTGCAATTCTGAAATTTTTTGCTTTTTCCTGCTCCTCTTAGCATGATAAAGAAGATTCAAAGAGAGTGAGATGCCAGCTCCTTTCATTCAGTCAGTAGCTTCAAACATTTCTGGTATATGAATAACATGATGTTTTTCAATGGCAAAAATCAATGAATATTGTAAAAGCACAAACAGTAATTTCTCCGCATTGCAAGGTGCAATTCTGAAATTTTTTGCTTTTTCCTGCTCCTCTTAGCATGATAAAGAAGATTCAAAGAGAGTGAGATGCCAGCTCCTTTCATTCAGTCAGTAGCTTCAATCATTTCTGGACGTTTTTCAATGGCAAAAATCAATGAATATTGTAAATGCACAAACAGTAATTTCTCCGCATTGCAAGGTGCAATTCTGAAATTTTTTGATTTTTCCTGCTCCTCTTAGCATGATAAAGAAGATTCAAAGAGAGTGAGATGCCAGCTCCTTTCATTCAGTCAGTAGCTTCAATCATTTCTGGTATATGAATAACATGATGTTTTTCAATGGCAAAAATCAATGAATATTGTAAATGCACAAACAGTAATTTCTCCGCATTGCAAGTTGCAATTCTGAAATTTTTTGCTTTTTCCTGCTCCTCTTAGCATGATAAAGAAGATTCAAAGAGAGTGAGATGCCAGCTCCTTTCATTCAGTCAGTAGCTTCAATTATTTCTGGATGTTTTTCAATGGCAAAAATCAATGAATATTGTAAATGCACAAACAGTAATTTCTCCGCATTGCAAGGTGCAATTCTGAAATTTTTTGCTTTTTCCTGCTCCTCTTAGCATGATAAAGAAGATTCAAAGAGAGTGAGATGCCAGCTCCTTTCATTCAGTCAGTAGCTTCAATCATTTCTGGACGTTTTTCAATGGCAAAAATCAATGAATATTGTAAATGCACAAACAGTAATTTCTCCGCATTGCAAGGTGCAATTCTGAAATTTTTTGCTTTTTCCTGCTCCTCTTTGCATGATAAAGAAGATTCAAAGAGAGTGAGATGCCAGCTCCTTTCATTCAGTCAGTAGCTTCAATCATTTCTGGTATATGAATAACATGATGTTTTTCAATGGCAAAAATCAATGAATATTGTAAATGCACAAACAGTAATTTCTCCGCATTGCAAGGTGCAATTCTGAAATTTTTGGCTTTTTCCTGCTCCTCTTAGCATGATAAAGAAGATTCAAAGAGAGTGAGATGCCAGCTCCTTTCATTCAGTCAGTAGCTTCAATCATTTCTGGATGTTTTTCAATGGCAAAAATCAATGAATATTGTAAATGCACAAACAGTAATTTCTCCGCATTGCAAGGTGCAATTCTGAAATTTCTTGCATTTTCCTGCTCCTCTTAGCATGATAAAGAAGATTCAAAGAGAGTGAGATGCCAGCTCCTTTCATTCAGTCAGTAGCTTCAATCATTTCTGGACGTTTTTCAATGGCAAAAATCAATGAATATTGTAAATGCACAAACAGTAATTTCTCCGCATTGCAAGGTGCAATTCTGAAATTTTTTGCTTTTTCCTGCTCCTCTTAGCATGATAAAGAAGATTCAAAGAGAGTGAGATGCCAGCTCCTTTCATTCAGTCAGTAGCTTCAAACATTTCTGGTATATGAATAACATGATGTTTTTCAATGGCAAAAATCAATGAATATTGTAAATGCACAAACAGTAACTTCTCCGCATTGCAAGGTGCAATTCTGAAATTTTTTGCTTTTTCCTGCTCCTCTTAGCATGATAAAGAAGATTCAAAGAGAGTGAGATGCCAGCTCCTTTCATTCAGTCAGTAGCTTCAATCATTTCTGGACGTTTTTCAATGGCAAAAATCAATGAATATTGTAAATGCACAAACAGTAATTTCTCCGCATTGCAAGGTGCAATTCTGAAATTTTTTGCTTTTTCCTGCTCCTCTTAGCATGATAAAGAAGATTAAAAGAGAGTGAGATGCCAGCTTCTTTCATTCAGTCAGTAGCTTCAAACATTTCTGGGATATGAATAACATGATGTTTTTCAATGGCAAAAATTAATGAATATTGTAAATGCACAAACAGTAATTTCTCCGCATTGCAAGGTGCAATTCTGAAATTTTTTGCTTTTTCCTGCTCCTCTTAGCATGATAAAGAAGATTCAAAGAGAGTGAGATGCCAGCTCCTTTCATTCAGTCAGTAGCTTCAATCATTTCTGGACGTTTTTCAATGGAAAAAATCAATGAATATTGTAAATGCACAAACAGTAATTTCTCCGCATTGCAAGGTGCAATTCTGAAATTTTTTGCTTTTTCCTGCTCCTCTTAGCATGATAAAGAAGATTCAAAGAGAGTGAGATGCCAGCTCCTTTCATTCAGTCAGTAGCTTCAATCATTTCTGGACGTTTTTCAATGGCAAAAATCAATGAATATTGTAAATGCACAAACAGTAATTTCTCCGCATTGCAAGGTGCAATTCTGAAATTTTTTGCTTTTTCTTGCTCCTCTTAGCATGATAAAGAAGATTCAAAGAGAGTGAGATGCCAGCTCCTTTCATTCAGTCAGTAGCTTCAATCATTTCTGGTATATGAATAACATGATGTTTTTCAATGGCAAAAATCAATGAATATTGTAAATGCACAAACAGTAATTTCTCCGCATTGCAAGTTGCAATTCTGAAATTTTTTGCTTTTTCCTGCTCCTCTTAGCATGATAAAGAAGATTCAAAGAGAGTGAGATGCCAGCTCCTTTCATTCAGTCAGTAGCTTCAATCATTTCTGGACGTTTTTCAATGGCAAAAATCAATGAATATTGTAAATGCACAAACAGTAATTTCTCCGCATTGCAAGGTGCAATTCTGAAATTTTTTGCTTTTTCCTGCTCCTCTTAGCATGATAAAGAAGATTCAAAGAGAGTGAGATGCCAGCTCCTTTCATTCAGTCAGTAGCTTCAATCATTTCTGGACGTTTTTCAATGGCAAAAATCAATGAATATTGTAAATGCACAAACAGTAATTTCTC
This sequence comes from Phyllobates terribilis, assembly GCF_046119375.1. Lineage (NCBI taxonomy): Eukaryota > Metazoa > Chordata > Amphibia > Anura > Dendrobatidae > Phyllobates > Phyllobates terribilis. The sequence goes on along the minus strand of NW_027365325.1, from coordinate 9,810 downwards.
CGCATTGCAAGGTGCAATTCTGAAATTTTTTGCTTTTTCCTGCTCCTCTTAGCATGATAAAGAAGATTCAAAGAGAGTGAGATGCCAGCTCCTTTCATTCAGTCAGTAGCTTCAAACATTTCTGGTATATGAATAACATGATGTTTTTCAATGGCAAAAATCAATGAATATTGTAAATGCACAAACAGTAATTTCTCCGCATTGCAAGGTGCAATTCTGAAATTTTTTGCTTTTTCCTGCTCCTCTTAGCATGATAAAGAAGATTCAAAGAGAGTGAGATGCCAGCTCCTTTCATTCAGTCAGTAGCTTCAATCATTTCTGGACGTTTTTCAATGGCAAAAATCAATGAATATTGTAAATGCACAAACAGTAATTTCTCCGCATTGCAAGGTGCAATTCTGAAATTTTTTGCTTTTTCCTGCTCCTCTTAGCATGATAAAGAAGATTCAAAGAGAGTGAGATGCCAGCTTCTTTCATTCAGTCAGTAGCTTCAAACATTTCTGGGATATGAATAACATGATGTTTTTCAATGGCAAAAATTAATGAATATTGTAAATGCACAAACAGTAATTTCTCCGCATTGCAAGGTGCAATTCTGAAATTTTTTGCTTTTTCCTGCTCCTCTTAGCATGATAAAGAAGATTCAAAGAGAGTGAGATGCCAGCTCCTTTCATTCAGTCAGTAGCTTCAATCATTTCTGGACGTTTTTCAATGGCAAAAATCAATGAATATTGTAAATGCACAAACAGTAATTTCTCCGCATTGCAAGGTGCAATTCTGAAATTTTTTGCTTTTTCCTGCTCCTCTTAGCATGATAAAGAAGATTCAAAGAGAGTGAGATGCCAGCTCCTTTCATTCAGTCAGTAGCTTCAATCATTTCTGGACGTTTTTCAATGGCAAAAATCAATGAATATTGTAAATGCACAAACAGTAATTTCTCCGCATTGCAAGGTGCAATTCTGAAATTTTTTGCTTTTTCCTGCTCCTCTTAGCATGATAAAGAAGATTCAAAGAGAGTGAGATGCCAGCTCCTTTCATTCAGTCAGTAGCTTCAATCATTTCTGGTATATGAATAACATGATGTTTTTCAATGGCAAAAATCAATGAATATTGTAAATGCACAAACAGTAATTTCTCCGCATTGCAAGTTGCAATTCTGAAATTTTTTGCTTTTTCCTGCTCCTCTTAGCATGATAAAGAAGATTCAAAGAGAGTGAGATGCCAGCTCCTTTCATTCAGTCAGTAGCTTCAATCATTTCTGGACGTTTTTCAATGGCAAAAATCAATGAATATTGTAAATGCACAAACAGTAATTTCTCCGCATTGCAAGGTGCAATTCTGAAATTTTTTGCTTTTTCCTGCTCCTCTTAGCATGATAAAGAAGATTCAAAGAGAGTGAGATGCCAGCTCCTTTCATTCAGTCAGTAGCTTCAAACATTTCTGGTATATGAATAACATGATGTTTTTCAATGGCAAAAATCAATGAATATTGTAAAAGCACAAACAGTAATTTCTCCGCATTGCAAGGTGCAATTCTGAAATTTTTTGCTTTTTCCTGCTCCTCTTAGCATGATAAAGAAGATTCAAAGAGAGTGAGATGCCAGCTCCTTTCATTCAGTCAGTAGCTTCAATCATTTCTGGACGTTTTTCAATGGCAAAAATCAATGAATATTGTAAATGCACAAACAGTAATTTTTCCGCATTGCAAGGTGCAATTCTGAAATTTTTTGCTTTTTCCTGCTCCTCTTAGCATGATAAAGAAGATTCAAAGAGATTGAGATGCCAGCTCCTTTCATTCAGTCAGTAGCTTCAATCATTTCTGGACGTTTTTCAATGGCAAAAATCAATGAATATTGTAAATGCACAAACAGTAATTTCTCCGCATTGCAAGGTGCAATTCTGAAATTTTTTGCTTTTTCCTGCTCCTCTTAGCATGATAAAGAAGATTAAAAGAGAGTGAGATGCCAGCTTCTTTCATTCAGTCAGTAGCTTCAAACATTTCTGGGATATGAATAACATGATGTTTTTCAATGGCAAAAATTAATGAATATTGTAAATGCACAAACAGTAATTTCTCCGCATTGCAAGGTGCAATTCTGAAATTTTTTGCTTTTTCCTGCTCCTCTTAGCATGATAAAGAAGATTCAAAGAGAGTGAGATGCCAGCTCCTTTCATTCAGTCAGTAGCTTCAATCATTTCTGGACATTTTTCAATGGCAAAAATCAATGAATATTGTAAATGCACAAACAGTAATTTCTCCGCATTGCAAGGTGCAATTCTGAAATTTTTTGCTTTTTCCTGCTCCTCTTAGCATGATAAAGAAGATTCAAAGAGAGTGAGATGCCAGCTCCTTTCATTCAGTCAGTAGCTTCAATCATTTCTGGACGTTTTTCAATGGCAAAAATCAATGAATATTGTAAAAGCACAAACAGTAATTTCTCCGCATTGCAAGGTGCAATTCTGAAATTTTTTGCTTTTTCCTGCTCCTCTTAGCATGATAAAGAAGATTCAAAGAGAGTGAGATGCCAGCTCCTTTCATTCAGTCAGTAGCTTCAATCATTTCTGGTATATGAATAACATGATGTTTTTCAATGGCAAAAATTAATGAATATTGTAAATGCACAAACAGTAATTTCTCCGCATTGCAAGTTGCAATTCTGAAATTTTTTGCTTTTTCCTGCTCCTCTTAGCATGATAAAGAAGATTCAAAGAGAGTGAGATGCCAGCTCCTTTCATTCAGTCAGTAGCTTCAATCATTTCTGGACGTTTTTCAATGGCAAAAATCAATGAATATTGTAAATGCACAAACAGTAATTTCTCCGCATTGCAAGGTGCAATTCTGAAATTTTTTGCTTTTTCCTGCTCCTCTTAGCATGATAAAGAAGATTCAAAGAGAGTGAGATGCCAGCTCCTTTCATTCAGTCAGTAGCTTCAATCATTTCTGGACGTTTTTCAATGGCAAAAATCAATGAATATTGTAAATGCACAAACAGTAATTTCTCCGCATTGCAAGGTGCAATTCTGAAATTTTTTGCTTTTTCCTGCTCCTCTTAGCATGATAAAGAAGATTCAAAGAGAGTGAGATGCCAGCTCCTTTCATTCAGTCAGTAGCTTCAAACATTTCTGGTATATGAATAACATGATGTTTTTCAATGGCAAAAATCAATGAATATTGTAAATGCACAAACAGTAATTTCTCCGCATTGCAAGGTGCAATTCTGAAATTTTTTGCTTTTTCCTGCTCCTCTTAGCATGATAAAGAAGATTCAAAGAGAGTGAGATGCCAGCTCCTTTCATTCAGTCAGTAGCTTCAATCATTTCTGGACGTTTTTCAATGGCAAAAATCAATGAATATTGTAAATGCACAAACAGTAATTTCTCCGCATTGCAAGGTGCAATTCTGAAATTTTTTGCTTTTTCCTGCTCCTCTTAGCATGATAAAGAAGATTCAAAGAGAGTGAGATGCCAGCTTCTTTCATTCAGTCAGTAGCTTCAAACATTTCTGGGATATGAATAACATGATGTTTTTCAATGGCAAAAATTAATGAATATTGTAAATGCACAAACAGTAATTTCTCCGCATTGCAAGGTGCAATTCTGAAATTTTTTGCTTTTTCCTGCTCCTCTTAGCATGATAAAGAAGATTCAAAGAGAGTGAGATGCCAGCTCCTTTCATTCAGTCAGTAGCTTCAATCATTTCTGGACGTTTTCAATGGCAAAAATCAATGAATATTGTAAATGCACAAACAGTAATTTCTCCGCATTGCAAGGTGCAATTCTGAAATTTTTTGCTTTTTCCTGCTCCTCTTAGCATGATAAAGAAGATTCAAAGAGAGTGAGATGCCAGCTCCTTTCATTCAGTCAGTAGCTTCAATCATTTCTGGACGTTTTTCAATGGCAAAAATCAATGAATATTGTAAATGCACAAACAGTAATTTCTCCGCATTGCAAGGTGCAATTCTGAAATTTTTTGCTTTTTCCTGCTCCTCTTAGCATGATAAAGAAGATTCAAAGAGAGTGAGATGCCAGCTCCTTTCATTCAGTCAGTAGCTTCAATCATTTCTGGTATATGAATAACATGATGTTTTTCAATGGCAAAAATCAATGAATATTGTAAATGCACAAACAGTAATTTCTCCGCATTGCAAGTTGCAATTCTGAAATTTTTTGCTTTTTCCTGCTCCTCTTAGCATGATAAAGAAGATTCAAAGAGAGTGAGATGCCAGCTCCTTTCATTCAGTCAGTAGCTTCAATCATTTCTGGACGTTTTTCAATGGCAAAAATCAATGAATATTGTAAATGCACAAACAGTAATTTCTCCGCATTGCAAGGTGCAATTCTGAAATTTTTTGCTTTTTCCTGCTCCTCTTAGCATGATAAAGAAGATTCAAAGAGAGTGAGATGCCAGCTCCTTTCATTCAGTCAGTAGCTTCAATCATTTCTGGACGTTTTTCAATGGCAAAAATCAATGAATATTGTAAATGCACAAACAGTAATTTCTCCGCATTGCAAGGTGCAATTCTGAAATTTTTTGCTTTTTCCTGCTCCTCTTAGCATGATAAAGAAGATTCAAAGAGAGTGAGATGCCAGCTCCTTTCATTCAGTCAGTAGCTTCAAACATTTCTGGTATATGAATAACATGATGTTTTTCAATGGCAAAAATCAATGAATATTGTAAAAGCACAAACAGTAATTTCTCCGCATTGCAAGGTGCAATTCTGAAATTTTTTGCTTTTTCCTGCTCCTCTTAGCATGATAAAGAAGATTCAAAGAGAGTGAGATGCCAGCTCCTTTCATTCAGTCAGTAGCTTCAATCATTTCTGGACGTTTTTCAATGGCAAAAATCAATGAATATTGTAAATGCACAAACAGTAATTTCTCCGCATTGCAAGGTGCAATTCTGAAATTTTTTGCTTTTTCCTGCTCCTCTTAGCATGATAAAGAAGATTCAAAGAGAGTGAGATGCCAGCTCCTTTCATTCAGTCAGTAGCTTCAATCATTTCTGGTATATGAATAACATGATGTTTTTCAATGGCAAAAATCAATGAATATTGTAAATGCACAAACAGTAATTTCTCCACATTGCAAGGTGCAATTCTGAAATTTTTTGCTTTTTCCTGCTCCTCTTAGCATGATAAAGAAGATTCAAAGAGAGTGAGATGCCAGCTCCTTTCATTCAGTCAGTAGCTTCAATCATTTCTGGACGTTTTTCAATGGCAAAAATCAATGAATATTGTAAATGCACAAACAGTAATTTCTCCGCATTGCAAGGTGCAATTCTGAAATTTTTTGCTTTTTCCTGCTCCTCTTAGCATGATAAAGAAGATTCAAAGAGAGCGAGATGCCAGCTCCTTTCATTCAGTCAGTAGCTTCAATCATTTCTGGTATATGAATAACATGATGTTTTTCAATGGCAAAAATCAATGAATATTGTAAATGCACAAACAGTAATTTCTCCGCATTGCAAGGTGCAATTCTGAAATTTTTTGCTTTTTCCTGCTCCTCTTAGCATGATAAAGAAGATTCAAAGAGAGTGAGATGCCAGCTCCTTTCATTCAGTCAGTAGCTTCAATCATTTCTGGACGTTTTTCAATGGCAAAAATCAATGAATATTGTAAATGCACAAACAGTAATTTCTCCGCATTGCAAGGTGCAATTCTGAAATTTTTTGCTTTTTCCTGCTCCTCTTAGCATGATAAAGAAGATTCAAAGAGAGTGAGATGCCAGCTCCTTTCATTCAGTCAGTAGCTTCAAACATTTCTGGTATATGAATAACATGATGTTTTTCAATGGCAAAAATCAATGAATATTGTAAATGCACAAACAGTAATTTCTCCGCATTGCAAGGTGCAATTCTGAAATTTTTTGCTTTTTCCTGCTCCTCTTAGCATGATAAAGAAGATTCAAAGAGAGTGAGATGCCAGCTCCTTTCATTCAGTCAGTAGCTTCAATCATTTCTGGACGTTTTTCAATGGCAAAAATCAATGAATATTGTAAATGCACAAACAGTAATTTCTCCGCATTGCAAGGTGCAATTCTGAATTTTTTTGCTTTTTCCTGCTCCTCTTAGCATGATAAAGAAGATTCAAAGAGAGTGAGATGCCAGCTCCTTTCATTCAGTCAGTAGCTTCAATCATTTCTGGACGTTTTTCAATGGCAAAAATCAATGAATATTGTAAATGCACAAACAGTAATTTCTCCGCATTGCAAGGTGCAATTCTGAAATTTTTTGCTTTTTCCTGCTCCTCTTAGCATGATAAAGAAGTTTCAAAGAGAGTGAGATGCCAGCTCCTTTCATTCAGTCAGTAGCTTCAATCATTTCTGGTATATGAATAACATGATGTTTTTCAATGGCAAAAATCAATGAATATTGTAAATGCACAAACAGTAATTTCTCCGCATTGCAAGGTGCAATTCTGAAATTTTTTGCTTTTTCCTGCTCCTCTTAGCATGATAAAGAAGATTCAAAGAGAGTGAGATGCCAGCTCCTTTCATTCAGTCAGCAGCTTCAATCATTTCTGGACATTTTTCAATGGCAAAAATCAATGAATATTGTAAATGCACAAACAGTAATTTCTCCGCATTGCAAGGTGCAATTCTGAAATTTTTTGCTTTTTCCTGCTCCTCTTAGCATGATAAAGAAGATTCAAAGAGAGTGAGATGCCAGCTCCTTTCATTCAGTCAGTAGCTTCAAACATTTCTGGTATATGAATAACATGATGTTTTTCAATGGCAAAAATCAATGAATATTGTAAAAGCACAAACAGTAATTTCTCCGCATTGCAAGGTGCAATTCTGAAATTTTTTGCTTTTTCCTGCTCCTCTTAGCATGATAAAGAAGATTCAAAGAGAGTGAGATGCCAGCTCCTTTCATTCAGTCAGTAGCTTCAATCATTTCTGGACGTTTTTCAATGGCAAAAATCAATGAATATTGTAAATGCACAAACAGTAATTTCTCCGCATTGCAAGGTGCAATTCTGAAATTTTTTGCTTTTTCCTGCTCCTCTTAGCATGATAAAGAAGATTCAAAGAGAGTGAGATGCCAGCTCCTTTCATTCAGTCACTAGCTTCAATCATTTCTGGTATATGAATAACATGATGTTTTTTCAATGGCAAAAATCAATGAATATTGTAAATGCACAAACAGTAATTTCTCCGCATTGCAAGTTGCAATTCTGAAATTTTTTGCTTTTTCCTGCTCCTCTTAGCATGATAAAGAAGATTCAAAGAGAGTGAGATGCCAGCTCCTTTCATTCAGTCAGTAGCTTCAATTATTTCTGGACGTTTTTCAATGGCAAAAATCAATGAATATTGTAAATGCACAAACAGTAATTTCTCCGCATTGCAAGGTGCAATTCTGAAATTTTTTGCTTTTTCCTGCTCCTCTTAGCATGATAAAGAAGATTCAAAGAGAGTGAGATGCCAGCTCCTTTCATTCAGTCAGTTGCTTCAATCATTTCTGGACGTTTTTCAATGGCAAAAATCAGTGAATATTGCAAATGCACAAACAGTAATTTCTCCGCATTGCAAGGTGCAATTCTGAAATTTTTTGCTTTTTCCTGCTCCTCTTAGCATGATAAAGAAGATTCAAAGAGAGTGAGATGCCAGCTCCTTTCATTCAGTCAGTAGCTTCAATCATTTCTGGACGTTTTTCAATGGCAAAAATCAATGAATATTGTAAATGCACAAACAGTAATTTCTCCGCATTGCAAGGTGCAATTCTGAAATTTTTTGCTTTTTCCTGCTCCTCTTTGCATGATAAAGAAGATTCAAAGAGAGTGAGATGCCAGCTCCTTTCATTCAGTCAGTAGCTTCAATCATTTCTGGTATATGAATAACATGATGTTTTTCAATGGCAAAAATCAATGAATATTGTAAATGCACAAACAGTAATTTCTCCGCATTGCAAGGTGCAATTCTGAAATTTTTGGCTTTTTCCTGCTCCTCTTAGCATGATAAAGAAGATTCAAAGAGAGTGAGATGCCAGCTCCTTTCATTCAGTCAGTAGCTTCAATCATTTCTGGATGTTTTTCAATGGCAAAAATCAATGAATATTGTAAATGCACAAACAGTAATTTCTCCGCATTGCAAGGTGCAATTCTGAAATTTCTTGCATTTTCCTGCTCCTCTTAGCATGATAAAGAAGATTCAAAGAGAGTGAGATGCCAGCTCCTTTCATTCAGTCAGTAGCTTCAATCGTTTCTGGACGTTTTTCAATGGCAAAAATCAATGAATATTGTAAATGCACAAACAGTAATTTCTCCGCATTGCAAGGTGCAATTCTGAAATTTTTTGCTTTTTCCTGCTCCTCTTAGCATGATAAAGAAGATTCAAAGAGAGTGAGATGCCAGCTCCTTTCATTCAGTCAGTAGCTTCAAACATTTCTGGTATGAATAACATGATGTTTTTCAATGGCAAAAATCAATGAATATTGTAAATGCACAAACAGTAATTTCTCCGCATTGCAAGGTGCAATTCTGAAATTTTTTGCTTTTTCCTGCTCCTCTTAGCATGATAAAGAAGATTCAAAGAGAGTGAGATGCCAGCTCCTTTCATTCAGTCAGTAGCTTCAATCATTTCTGGTATATGAATAACATGATGTTTTTCAATGGCAAAAATCAATGAATATTGTAAATGCACAAACAGTAATTTCTCCGCATTGCAAGTTGCAATTCTGAAATTTTTTGCTTTTTCCTGCTCCTCTTAGCATGATAAAGAAGATTCAAAGAGAGTGAGATGCCAGCTCCTTTCATTCAGTCAGTAGCTTCAATCATTTCTGGACGTTTTTCAATGGCAAAAATCAATGAATATTGTAAATGCACAAACAGTAATTTCTCCGCATTGCAAGGTGCAATTCTGAAATTTTTTGCTTTTTCCTGCTCCTCTTAGCATGATAAAGAAGATTCAAAGAGAGTGAGATGCCAGCTCCTTTCATTCAGTCAGTAGCTTCAATCATTTCTGGACGTTTTTCAATGGCAAAAATCAATGAATATTGTAAATGCACAAACAGTAATTTCTCCGCATTGCAAGGTGCAATTCTGAAATTTTTTGCTTTTTCCTGCTCCTCTTAGCATGATAAAGAAGATTCAAAGAGAGTGAGATGCCAGCTCCTTTCATTCAGTCAGTAGCTTCAATCATTTCTGGACGTTTTTCAATGGCAAAAATCAATGAATATTGTAAATGCACAAACAGTAATTTCTCCGCATTGCAAGGTGCAATTCTGAAATTTTTTGCTTTTTCCTGCTCCTCTTAGCATGATAAAGAAGATTCAAAGAGAGTGAGATGCCAGCTCCTTTCATTCAGTCAGTAGCTTCAATCATTTCTGGACGTTTTTCAATGGCAAAAATCAATGAATATTGTAAATGCACAAACAGTAATTTCTCCGCATTGCAAGGTGCAATTCTGAAATTTTTTGCTTTTTCCTGCTCCTCTTAGCATGATAAAGAAGATTCAAAGAGAGTGAGATGCCAGCTCCTTTCATTCAGTCAGTAGCTTCAAACATTTCTGGGATATGAATAACATGATGTTTTTCAATGGCAAAAATTAATGAATATTGTAAATGCACAAACAGTAATTTCTCCGCATTGCAAGGTGCAATTCTGAAATTTTTTGCTTTTTCCTGCTCCTCTTAGCATGATAAAGAAGATTCAAAGAGAGTGAGATGCCAGCTCCTTTCATTCAGTCAGTAGCTTCAATCATTTCTGGACGTTTTTCAATGGCAAAAATCAATGAATATTGTAAATGCACAAACAGTAATTTCTCCGCATTGCAAGGTGCAATTCTGAAATTTTTTGCTTTTTCCTGCTCCTC